>NC_084822.1:57768596-57852365 GCF_958449725.1 Rosa rugosa | reverse complement strand
ACTAGATCTTAGTGCGCTGTTTGGCTGTTTCAAATTGTAGGAAAAGGAAAGACCATTTTTGGCATTTGAAATATCACCTCCTTGACTCTTTCTCTTTGACTTAGAAAGAGATGGTGTTGTTCTAACTGTGAATGACGGACTGAATTAATGTTTGAGCAGGTTTTCAAGCCTTTGAAAGCTGAGACATTCGAAGAAGATGGCATTTTGGTTTTGGAGTTTGGAGAGACACTTCCGACTGGGCCGGGAGTTTTGGCCATTGGGTTTGAAGGAATTTTGAATGACAAGATGAAGGGGTTCTATAGAAGGTACACTTTATATGTCGCTTATCTTGTGAAGCATACCTTCTTTTGTTCCTTGGGTTTATATAATTCAAGAAAGCTGAAAAGCTGAAACTATGATTTATTCTGTGCAGTACATATGAGCATAATGGTGAGAAGAAAAATATGGCAGTTACCCAGTTTGAACCTGTTGATGCCAGGCGGTGCTTTCCCTGTTGGGACGAACCTGCTTGGAAGGTCTCTTTTGGTTAAATTATTGCATTCTAGAGTTTATGGCTTGACTACTTTTATTCTCACGGGCACCTTGACTTACAGGCTACGTTCAAGATTACATTGGATGGTGTTCCATCTGAATTAGTAGCCCTTTCCAACATGCCGGTTGTTGAAGAAAAAGTGGATGGACATCTGAAGACAGTTTCATATCAGGAGACACCAATTATGTCTACATATTTAGTGGCTGTTGTTGTCGGATTGTTTGACTATGTTGAAGATCATACATCAGATGGTATGTTCATAAACAATGTCTGGTGTTTTGTGTGTATGCTACTATAACAATGTAGTGATGGTCTGACATTTCATCTCTTCACAGGAGTCAAAGTGCGCGTATATTGTCAAGTTGGTAAAGCAAACCAAGGGAAACTTGCTTTGAACGTTGCTGTCAAAACACTTGAATTGTACAAAGAGTATGTTTATATATCATGTAATTATCATTTTCCAAGCTGTTGTTAATCAAGCATAATACATGATGTGCACTATGAGTAGTTGTTACTCAAGTTTTTAATTCTTTTGTGTTCATGCTGCATTATTTGGCATTCAATATGAAATCAATGTCGGCATATTCTACAGATACTTTGCTGTACCATACCCTTTGCCCAAATTGGATATGGTTGCAATTCCTGATTTTTCTGCTGGGGCCATGGAGAATTATGGTTTAGTTACATACCGTGAAACAGCTTTGCTCTTTGATGAACAGCATTCTGCAGCTGCCAACAAGCAAAGGGTAACATTACATTTGAATGCTACTCTAGATTTCAAACTTTATTTTTGCTCCCAAGTTATGTTTAATCATTACATTTGATTCTTGTAAAAGGTTGCAACTGTGGTGGCACATGAATTGGCCCACCAGTGGTTTGGAAATCTTGTAACAATGGAATGGTGGACACATTTATGGCTGAATGAGGGATTTGCAACTTGGGTATATATTCTCTAATTCCATTTGTCGAATTTTTTATTCTACATGCTCGCAGGACTGATTGATGTATCTTTTGTTATTAGGTGAGCTATTTAGCTGCTGATAGCCTATTCCCTGAATGGAAAATATGGACTCAGTTTCTTGATGAATCTACTGAAGGTCTTAGGCTGGATGGGCTCGAAGAATCTCACCCTATCGAGGTATTTCTACATGGACTAAGTTACCATAGATTATATATATTTCTTATCCAAAATTTGCTATTGCCGGCTATGGAACTTTGGATACCTGCCTCACAGGCTTAAAACCCCCACTGCTACATTTGGGGGGTGTTGGCATCTTATAACTTAATCTCTTTTCCTGCACAGGTGGAGATAAATCATGCTTGTGAGGTGGATGAAATATTTGATGCTATAAGCTATAGGAAAGGTGCTTCTGTTATTCGGATGCTACAAAGCTATCTTGGTGCTGAACCCTTTCAGGTTGGGCCTTTGAATTTCTAGCAGTTGTCCCTCTTTGAGCAACTATCTTGTTTTCTGAGATTTTACATTTATCTCATGGAAACTATCAAGAGATCTGTGCATGTCCTATTCTAAGAGGGGAGATATTGGAGAATATGTCTCTAGAAAGCTGCTGGAGTGATTTAGAATACTGAGATTGTTGGTGAGGAGTATATAAGGTTGTTGCGGATAGGACTTTTTAAAATGTTATATTGGGAGGTATTACTGTAGTTAAATTTGATGGCTATTTGAAGAATCACGCACTATTTAGCATATGATAAAGATGTTTGATACAATGTGTCTCATATTCTTGAATTTTTAACTTTCAATAATTAATTCTCATTAAAAGTTTAGTTAAAAATTGTTTGTTCTTGCATGCAGAGGTCACTGGCTTCATATATAAAAAAGCATGCCTACTCGAATGCAAAAACAGAAGATCTATGGGCTGCCCTGGAGGAAGGATCTGGTGAACCTGTGAACAAGCTAATGAATTCATGGACAAAGCAACAAGGTTACCCAGTTGTTTCCGTCAAGGTCAAAGATCAGAAATTGGAGTTTGAACAGGTTTCCTTCTGTTTCCGGTCCTTCATTTAATTATCAAATTAAGCTCTGAAAGAACTTGGAGCTATAAATATACAAGCTGTTAAATTATTTGTTTAGGGTTTTGATAGATATATCAGTTGTTAAATTGTTTGTTTAGCTTTTATTCCATGGTATTTGGAAATGAACAAAGATCTAATAAATTAATACTGGCAGACACAATTCTTGTCAAGTGGTTCTGAAGGCACTGGGCAATGGATCGTGCCGATAACATTATGCTGTGGCTCATATGATGTACGCAAAAGTTTCCTACTACAAACAAAGTCCGAAAGTCTGGACATAAAGGAATTTCTGGGTTGCTCAGTAGCGGAGACTGGAAGCACATGCAATAAAAACAATGGACAATGTGGTTGGATAAAGCTCAATGTGGATCGGGCAGGTTTTTACAGGGTGAAATATGATGATAAACTTGCAGCTCAATTAAGAAATGCGATAGAGAAGAAACAGGTTTTTACAGGGTGAAATATGATGATAAACTTGCAGCTCAATTAAGAAATGCGATAGAGAAGAAATACTTGTCTGCAACTGACAGATATGGTAATGCTCTTTTCATACACACTTTTGTTTATACTTAGATGGTGAGAATAGCACTTTTCATCAATTTTTTTTTTCTTCCCTTTTCAGGCATCTTGGATGATGCAGCTGCCCTTACTACGGCTCGCAAGCAGTCTTTTGTCTCATTGCTTACCTTGTTGGGTGCTTACAGAGAGGAACTTGACTACACAGTGCTTTCAAATCTGATTACTGTAATGATCTTCTTTGCATTGTGTTATTGCTGCTTCTTTTATGGCCTAGGTCTGATTGCGGTCTTTACTTTTTACAGGTAAGTTATAAGCTGAAAAGAATTGCTGATGATGCTGTACCTGAGCTAGTGGATCTCCTTAATCAGTTCTTTATTGGCCTTCTCCAGTACCCTGCAGAGTGAGTTAGTTATTTTCTGTACAGCTGTAGTACCTAAGACGATCTGAAATTGAGATCTGTAACAATTGAAATTGCTCTGTCCACTGCTCTTTTAACCTCACGTGATATGAGTCAGTTTCTTATCATATCTAATAAATAGTAGGAGTCATATGGAAAATTTGCTAAACTGCCTATGCAGAGAAAGAAGATCATGGCAGATATAGATGATTAAAGTAATGTTGTATTGGAAATCCATGAAAATAAAATCCTGGGGGTTATGAATTCCTCAGTCCATAAGACTGCTAAAATATTATAGAATATAGGGTCTAGCATGAATGATTTAGTGGTTGAAAACCTGTCAAATTATGTTGATGTATAAAGAAAGTGATAGAAGTGTCACACTGAGGAAATGGACCACCCCAGAAAGGAAAGAAAGAAGCATCTTGCATTCAAATTGAATTTCCTTCCTCTATACATACATGCTGACCTTTACCATGAGATATGGAATCTTATATATGAGAATTCTAGGATTGCCGGCAAAGTGTATATGCATTTATGTGAGTAAAAACTGTTGATCTAGGTAAGATCTTCTGATGACAAAGAATATTGGGAAGGTGAGAATGTTTGACTGTCTCGAACTATATGTATGATTAGTCTCTTTTTCCTTATTTGGTTGATTATTTTATTTTAATCTTGACTATATCTACAGGAAGCTTGGTTGGCAACCAAAACCGGGCGAGAGCCATTTAGATGCAATGTTGAGAGGAGAACTTTTGACTGCCCTTGTTTCATTTGGACATGATCTAACAATTGATGAAGCAATCAAGCGGTTTAATGCCTTCTTAGATGACAGAAATACATCACTCCTTCCTCCTGACATAAGAAGGGTTGTTTTTTATACCTATCAAAGAAGCCATTGGTTTTTTATGTAAACATCAACATACATATTTAGCCTTTAAAGGCCTCACTAATGTTTGTTATGTACTATTGTTGCAGGCAGCATATGTGGCTGTAATGCAACGAGTAACTGCATCTAACAGATCGGGCTATGAATCTCTTCTTAGAGTTTACAGAGAGACTGATCTAAGCCAGGAGAAGACCCGCATTTTAGGTAATAATAATCATTTTCTATATGATGTTAACATTTGAGTTTGTTCACTTGTGAAGTAACATATCTTTCTCTGCCTGTAGGTTCACTAGCATCGTGTCCAGATCCTGACATAATACTTGAAGTTCTCAACTTTTTGTTGACTAAAGAGGTATTTCAGATATCATATCTCTTAATTGGAGGTTGGAAGTTATATATTAGTAATAAATAGAGTATCTAAGAGCTCAATGGTACTGACGTTGAATGCACATCTCTATAGGTTCGTAGTCAGGATGCTGTCTTTGGACTAGCTGTTGGTAGTGAAGGACGAGAAACAGCTTGGACGTGGCTGAAGGTAATTTCCAAGGGGGGTTTAGAGGAATTATAAGAGATAAAATTGGAAACAAAAGATGGGGATGGGAGCTTGGATCTTTGCATGACTTGTGTACATGAAAATGCTTCAACTTCTATGGGAATCACTTAGCGTACCGGGTTGTTTATTGTGTATGGGAACTAATTTCACCATTGGCTGGGCTTCTCTATTAGTCTGATTTTGAGTGTTCAGCAGAGTTTATTACAAACTGCAGAATTGTCTTCAAATATATTTCTTTACATTTTGCTCTGGATGATTGAACTACAGAATAACTGGGAGCACATCTCTAAGACCTGGGGTTCTGGATTTCTGATTACTCGCTTTGTCAGTGCAACCGTCTCACATGTATGTTCTCCGTCTCTCTTTCTCTTGAAATTGATATTCTTGCCATTTTTCTGAAATCTTTTCCTTTGCCGGTTACCTTGTTCCTTCCGCAGTTTGCTTCCTTAGATAAGGTAAAGGAAGTGGAGGAATTCTTTGAAGCTCATCCCAACTCCGCCATAACTAGAACCCTGAAGCAGAGCATTGAGCGGGTAAAGATCAACGCCAAATGGGTTGAGAGCATCCAGGGTGAGAAGAATCTTGCCGATGCTGTGACGGAGTTGGCATACAGGAAATACTAGATTGCATGTTGGGCTTGAAGAGTGAATTTCTCTAATCATGTCATTCGACTATAAATAAAGGAACATTAGCAAATTGATAATAATGTACTTATGGATTTTTAATTTAATATCTGATTCGATAATGTAGCACTGTTCTTATTTTTCTCTCCATACGATATGATTTGATAAATGACCTCCTTTTAGTTGATTCTGTTGTTATTTTTTTTTTTTTACTTATTCATTATTCTTTTGCCTCTCATACAAAAAAAAAAATTAAATAAATAAATCATCTGGTGTGGTAAGCTTGTCAAACGGCCTAACATGGAACTTCCGTGTCTACCTTCTAAGTCTAAACCCACATCAGTTTGTGGCCTAAGTGCCTACTCCCACTAGTTTGTGGCCAGAGTCCCAACTCTTATGCTTAGTGTTCGAGTCCTAAGTCTCACTATTAACTTGCTAATGTAACCGAGATGATTTGCTACCTCACTTCCGATCAAAGAAATGATTGATAACTTGCTATCCCACCTCTGATAACTTGCTATCCCACCTCTGATAAAAAGAAAAAAAAATGATTGATAACTTGCTATCCCACCTCTGATAAAAAGAAAAAGAAAAAGAAAAAAAAAATGAAAATAAAGGCCCAGGATTGCATGAAACTGTCACCTTTTCTACTACTACAGAAGTACAGATAATACCATTTTAAGGGAGCAGAAATAAATACAAAAAGTCCACTGCAATGTTGACACACAAGTCCACCAAACAGCAGAGAACCTCCTCCCAGTCTCCGTCTCTAAGCAAAAATGTCACAGTTCAAAGGCCAATCTCGGCTTCCCAAATTCGCCGTGCCGAAACGCTACGACGTAAGGCTCAGACCCGACCTCGTCGCCTGCCAATTCGTCGGCTCCGTCGCCATCGACCTCGACATCGTCTCCGATACCCGCTTCATCGTCCTCAACGCCGCCGAGCTCTCCGTCAACCCCCTTGCCGTGTCTTTCACTCAACTAGACTCTTCCAAGGTATCAGTACTGCTGATCTAGCCATCTCTGACCTTCACTCACTCACACTAATCTAATTTTTCATTCTTAGTTTCTGAAATCAAATGAATGCTTGGTCAGGTTTTCAAGCCATCGAAAGTTGACGGGTTTGAAGATGATGGCATTTTGGTTATGGAGTTTGAGGAGACGATTCCAGTTGGGCTGGGAGTTTTGGCTATTGGGTTTCAAGGAATTTTGAATGACAAGATGAAGGGATTCTATAGAAGGTATTATTATTAGTATTATTATTAGTATTCGAATGCAGCTAAGTGTTTCAATGAAATAGATATATATGTTGGAATTTTGATTTTAATTCTGTGTGTGTGCAGTACATATGAGCATAATGGGGAGAAGAAAAACATGGCTGTTACACAGTTTGAACCGGTTGATGCCAGGCGCTGCTTTCCGTGTTGGGATGAACCTGCTTGCAAGGTCTCTCTGTCTCTGAAACAAACACACACTGTTGGCTTTAAGTTGTGATTTGTACTAGTATTGTGTTTAGATCAACATCTTCGGTTAAAAAGAGAAAAAGAATGGTGTTTTTGGTTTGACTGTGGCACTTGTAGATTTAATGAACGGACATTGTTGTTTCTTACTGCTGCTCTGGTTTACAGGCTACATTCAAAATTACATTGGAAGACGTACCATCTGAATTGGTAGCTCTTTCCAACATGCCGGTTTCACAAGAAAAAGTGAATGGACATCGGAAGACAGTTTCATATCAGGAGACACCAATTATGTCTACATATTTGGTGGCCATTGTTGTTGGATTGTTCCATTACGTTGAAGATCACACTTCTGATGGTAAACCCACCCATCATAATCAATATCCATTTTTCGCTCCCTTATGTTAGTACAACCCTTTCTTGATATTGTCATATTTGATCTCGTTACAGGGGTCAAAGTGAGGGTCTATTGTCAAGTTGGTAAGGAAAACCAAGGGAAATTTGCTTTGCAGGTTGCTGTCAAGACACTTGAATTGTACAAAAAGTATGTTAATATATCAAAAAGGGTTATTGGTTATTCATGTTACAATCTGTCATTCACACTTCATGCATGCTGTAGACAATAAGTATTAGTAACTCAAGTTTTTATGTCCTATCTGCTCATGCTGCACTGTTCCTTTTGGTACGATGACATGTTCTACAGATACTTTGGTGTGCCTTACCCTTTGCCAAAATTGGATATGGTCGCAATCCCTGATTTTTCGGCTGGGGCCATGGAGAATTATGGTTTAGTTACATACCGTGAGACAGCTTTGCTCTTTGATGATCAGCATTCTTCAGCTTCCATCAAGCAAAATGTAACATGCATATTCTAAATTTAGTCTAGCTTTCAGATTTTATCCTTGTTATATAACATGGAGCTATTGTTTTTGCACTCAAAGTTATGTTTAATTATTTCATTTTGTTTTGTACAAGGTTACAATAACCGTAGCACATGAATTGGCACACCAGTGGTTTGGCAATCTTGTAACCATGGAATGGTGGACACATTTATGGCTCAATGAGGGATTTGCAACATGGGTATATCCTTGGTTTCATATGTTGTACACTTGTACTTGTTACTTTATTTTGCAGGCTTGTGGACTTAAAATAAGTATTCTATTCCATTAGGTGAGCTATTTAGCTACTGAGAGCTTGTTTCCTGAGTGGAAAATATGGACTCAGTTTCTTGATGAATCTACTGAGGGTCTTAAGCTGGATGGTCTTGAAGAATCCCACCCCATCGAGGTACTTTCTACCTGGACTAAGTTTAAATAAATATCTAATTCAGGACGTTGCATCTTGGTCTCCTGAATGATAGGGTTTAAACATTCAACAGTATATTTTTATTTAGTATGTACTTGATTTAGTTTTATAATGTTTTAATTTTTTGCAGGTGGAGATAAATCATGCTACTGAGGTTGATGAAATATTTGATGCAATAAGTTATACAAAAGGTGCTTCTGTTATTAGGATGCTACAAAATTATCTTGGTGCTGAACCCTTTCAGGTTGGTCCCTTGGTTCTCTAGCAATTGTCCCTCTTGAAGCAACTATCTTGTTTTCTGAGATTTTTGTGTTTATGATTTTTGTCATGGACAAGAAAGTTCAACTTTTAGAAATGCATTGCACAATTTTAGAGAGTAGAAAGATCTTGTTGTGAAGACTGAAAGCAGTTGGGCTTGTCATCTTTGGTCAAATTGTGAGTGCAAGGTAGTTTGTTTTGTGAATTTGAGCTTCTGCTAATCTCAAGCTTCCCAGAAATCTGACATTTATATGTCCCTGATGATCGCTAAACATAAACTATGGTCTTATTTTCTCATGCCATAGGTTTTAAAGTCAATGATGTAGGGTATTTGTTTTTCTATTATCTATATCATATGTCTTCATTTTTTGTAAAGTCTAACAGCGTTTAGTCTAATATCTATATAATGTGTAACTGATTACTTTGCTTTTCTGTTCTTATTTTTATTCAATCCATGTCTCATGTATTACATAGTTTATCACACATTAGTTTTTGGTGAATCCAGAGGTCACTGGCTGCATATGTAAAGAAACATGCTTACTCAAATGCAAAGACAGAAGACTTATGGGCTGCCCTTGAAGAGGGATCTGGTGAACCTGTGAACAAGCTGATGAATTCGTGGACGCAGCAGAAAGGCTACCCAGTTGTTTCTGTCGAAGTCAAAGATCAAAAATTGAAGTTTGATCAGGTTTCCTTTTGGAATACTAATGCACATATAAGCCTTCAAAATTGTTGGTTTGGATTTATTCAATGGTACTTAGAAATTAGCAAATGTCTAACTGATAAATTATTAAATTGCAGACACAATTCTTGTCAAGTGGTTCCCAAGGCGAAGGAGAATGGATTGTGCCAATAACATTATGCTGTGGCTCGTATGATTTAAGCAAGAGCTTCCTACTCAAAACTAAGTCTGAAACTCTTGACATAAAGGAATTTCTAGGTTGTTCAATAGCAGAGACTGAAAGTGGAAGCATATGCAATAAAAACAATACAGTATGCAGTTGGATAAAAATCAATGTAGATCAAGCTGGTTTTTACAGGGTGAAATATGATGAGAAACTTGCAGCTACACTAAGAAATGCTATACAGAACAAACACTTGTCTGCGACGGACAGATTTGGTATTCATCTTTACAGTTTACACTCACATACTGACTTGTCTCTTTCGTAGTAAGAATCGGAGTTTTGGTTGTGATCAAGTATTTACTTTAACAGGCATTTTGGATGATTCATATGCCCTTTCTATGGCTCGTCAGCTGTCTTTTGCTTCGTTGCTTACCTTGTTGGCTGCTTACAAAGAGGAACTTGACTATACAGTCCTGTCAAATTTGATTTCTGTAAGGATAACCTCTCTATTGTGTTTGTGTTATTGTACTATGGACCTTAGTCTAATTCTGGCACTCACTTTTCACAGATTAGTCAAAAGCTCGCAAGAATTGCAGCTGATGCAATACCCGAGCTACTTGATCTCATCAATCAGTTCTTTATTGGCCTTCTTCAGTACCCTGCAGAGTAAGTTGTCCTTTTTCGACCACTGCTGAAGTGCCTAGAACAATCTTTCTAATGGGAGCTGCATGGCAAACTTACCAGATTATTTGTTGGGTGTTGGAGATTGGCAAAAATAATGTTTGTCTACAACATATAGTACGGAATTACTGTTAATAGTTGAATACACTGGCTCATCATGTTGACCTAAGCTTAAAAAATGGCTGTAGTGATATAACACCGGGTAACCCAGATAGTAAAAAGTCAAATTTTTTCCTTCATTGGATGACCTGAGTTCTTGTTTTCCTATTTACAGATAAATATTCCAACTTGAGATAGATTTTGGTATATCCGCATTAAGATAGGATGCAAAGTGTATGCTGTATACACATATTTCTGTATTTATGTCAATGAGTACTGTTAAGTCTACCTAATGTGAACAAACATGTGCATCCATACGTCCTTCTTTAGGATATTTTTGAGTGGAGCAGCCCTCTTCGAGTCAATACAGATGGGTCATGGCATTGCTGTGTAATTTGTAAGTACGGTACATAAACTGATAAGCTTGTCAGATGACCAAGAAGTTAGGGCAAGAACAAATGTTTGACTCTGCCTATCCACAAGATTTTTTTTTTCTTGCTTTTTCTTTGTTTTTGTTAAAATTATTTACTTCTTTGTGAATCTATTTACAGGAAGCTTGGTTGGCAGCCGAAACCCGGAGAGGGCCATTTAGATGCAATGTTGAGGGGAGAAGTTTTGACCACCCTTGCTTTATTTGGACATGACCTAACAATTAATGAAGCAAGCAGGCGTTTTCATGCCTACTTAGATGACAGAAATACGCCTCTCCTTCCTCCTGACATTAGAAAGGTTGTTTTCATGTAAATAGTTAATTAAGCATCCATTTTTGGACATCTGAACCTCCTTACTGATGGTCATTAGACTACTGTTGCAGGCAGCATATGTGGCTGTAATGCAAACAGTAACCCAATCAAACAGAGCAGGCTATGACTCTCTTCTTAGAGTTTATAGAGAGAGTGATCAAAGTGAGGAGAAAAACCGCATTTTAGGTAACAATCATTGATATTGTAGAATGATTTTGAACATTCGAGTTTGTTAGAATGTGGCAGTAATGTATCTGTCTGTGCCTGTAGGTTCATTAGCATCCTGTCCAGATCCAGACATTATACTGGAAGTTCTCAACTTTTTGTTGACTTCAGAGGTATTTCAGATTACTTTTCTCTTAACTAGAGGTTGAAGGGGTTTTGCATATTATTTCAGAGCTTTAGATACTAATTTTGATTACCCATCTATATAGGTCCGCAACCAGGATGCTATTTTTGGACTTGCTGTTTGTATTAAAGGACGGGAAACAGCTTGGACTTGGCTGAAGGTAACTTCCCAAGAACTAATCTCTGAAGAGCGTATTATAAAATGTCCACTTCTGTATTGCCTAATTTGCTTCTTCTCTTTCTTTTCCTCCTTCATTTGTTTCAATGATTCTTCTCTCCCTTTTGGATGATCTAAATACAGGATAACTGGGAGAAAATCTCAAAGACCTGGGGTTCTGGATTTCTAATTACTCGCTTTGTCAGTGCAATTGTTTCACCGGTTTGTTCCGTCTCACTCTTGGAACTTTGTTCTTTCTCAGTGTTTATATGTAGTGTGATTTAGACTTGAAATTAGTCAATCCATGGTTTCCTAATGCCTTTTCATTTTCCTTCTATTAATGTGCTCGCATTTGTCCTTTTTTGGTTTATCTTGGTCTGCAGCATGCTTCATTTGAGAAGGTCGAGGAAGTAGAGGAGTTCTTCAAAGCCCATCCTAACCCTGCCATAACTAGAACCTTGAAGCAGAGCATGGAGCGAGTACAGATTAACGCCAAGTGGGTTCAGAGTGTTCAGGGTGAGAAAGATCTTCCCAAGGTTTTGAAGGAGTTGGCTTCCAGGAAATACTAGCCTCCATGCTCGATCACATCTATTTGTTATAAAAGAAGAATCGGGAAGGAATTTCAACTGAAACTTGAAAATGCCAGTTGGTTTTTATATGATCAGATAAACAGAAGTGCCATCTTACCCATATAAATGGCTTTCTTTGTCGTTCATTTTTCCTTTAAGTAAAACAATGGAGAGCAGACAAGTATAAAATCGTGACACTGGCAGGAGCAAGATAGCAAGCATTACACTTGAAATAATTAAGTATATACCTCACTGAGCTGATTAACTCGGTGGCAATAATGAATACAATTTGCCCGGAATGTTAAAAGCATCATGCTGCAACCATTTCCTATCCCTACTACATGCAGCTAAGATTTACAGAGACAGAACTGGGCACGGTTTATATCAAACAGTTTTAAACCAAAGATTCTAAAATTGCAGATGTTCTATGTGATACATACAGACTGCAGTTCTCAACAAGCAATGAAGCCCCGGTGAAAAACAAATGGGCAACAATATATCAGATCATACGAAATTCCATACCATACAGCTAATGGTAATTGATCCAGTACGAGGGATGAAGCAACCATCATGTTTTGCTTTTAAACTTCCTCTGAGCCTTCAAATCTATCACAATCACCGTGATGTTGTCCTTACTTCCTTTTTGAAGGGCACGGCTGGAAAGGAACTCCGCCGCTGCTTGAGCAGCAGGATCAATTCCCTCACCTCTTTCCAGTGGAAGTGTAACACCATTCTTCTTGTGCCATAAGAGTATTCGTCTCCGAGCAAGGTCACACGCTTCTTCATTCGTCATAACATCCCATAAACCATCACTGGCTAAAATGAGGCATTCATCATCTTTGGTTCGAGGAATAAACATCACTTCTGGATCTGGAATGATCCATGGTTTTAAATATCTATCGCCTGCAACCCAAAACCAAGGTTGAAATTGAAGTTTGCTAGCTGCTTAACTACTGAAATGTGATTAGCATGCATTGTTTCTATGTACCTAGTAAGAATATATGTTTGTCTTAAAGACAATACTTTTGACCTAACTTCAATATTTGACTTTTTGTACAAAGTTCAGTAACTACTTTACTGGAGATAAGATCTTTTGTCAGCGAAGGCAGTCATTGCGCGAATTTCAAACCCTACTCTTCACTAAAAGTCTTCTCATGATACCACCTACCCTGGACCAGCACTCATTTGAATCATATATACATTACTATATGAAGTTAAATCCCACATGTCTTCAAAACTCACCCAATTAGAATCAAACATCTACAAATCTTAACCAAGTTTTATGCATATTCTGTACTAAATAATTTCAGTGTTTTGCTCATGCGTATTATTATAAATCTGAAGTTCATCATGGATTCACCATAATGAATTTGGCACCGACAAAAAAATAGCAATAGCCTTGTCTCAAACAGTTTCAAGAACCCACGTGGAATTTAACCATTGATGATTAAATCAGAGGAGATAAATCAGCAATGAAAGTCACTGTACACTATGGAACCTTCTCTCAAAATGAATGTGAATTCCTATCTGCTTGCTACTTTAGTAATTACATACAAACAGCAAACTTGTTGGTGATTGGTGAAATTTAAGTAAATACCATCTGGAGAGCATGAATTTAGAAGGGGAAAAAAAAAAAAAAAAGTAATGTTGAAGCACATACCTATTGACCTTGACATAGCAAGAACACCAAACACACGATGCCCATTCCATTGTATGACCTTGCCTCCAGCTGCCTCAATTCTTGCATATTCATCTTCTCGATTTGGCTAAAATCGGTTGCCATAATCAGTTATTTACAACAAAATACAACAAACACAGATTAGTTTCAATAATCAGTCATGAACCATAAGATACAAGCCTTAAGTTATAGAATCTCTTACTTTATGATCCACTGACAATGCCATGGGTTCTTTCCCACGACACAGAACTGCTCTTGAATCACCACAGTTTGACACTATGATATGAGACGAACAAATAAGGGCCACAACAGCAGTGGAACCAACTGTTTCAGGGGCAACAGGATCAAGACTATCCTTCCCTCCAACTTCAGCATCAACCTTAAGAAAACAGTTGGTAAATGCCTTATTCCATTGCTCTAGGCAATTATCTTTGATACTTGTGTGAACTAGGCCCTCCTTAACAAATTCTATCTCCTCCGCCAAAGCCAAATGCATACGATCACGACAATAATTTGCCACCTGAACAAAGTGAAAGCCAATCTCATGAAACAGGCTACAGGCAAAAAGATATTACACACATGAAATGAAGTAGAATATATTGCACAAGGAAAGCATCAGAAATATGTTACCATACCTGAGAGCCTCCATGACCATCATAGACTCCAAAGAAATGAACAGTCTGATTTATACACTTGCTCATGCCATCCAGTACTCGGTCACCTATCAGCATTTGAATTGGAATCTTTGAAAACTGAGGTACAGTTGCTAATGCATCTTCCATCTCTGGTCTTCTCCCACACAAGGATGTAAACCCCCAAAGTGGAACATATTCTACCTCAAAAACACTGCGGCTGACTGTTTCTTTGACCCCTACTTCCACAGGCAATTGAACAACAACATCAGATGGCATTGGGTCAGACCCATGACCAGTTTCTTCCCCAAGGCTCACTGAGAAAGAAAGTGGATCAGTAGTGATCTCTGTCTCAATTTTTGAATCACCTATATCAGCCACCTTAGTAACATCACCAAAACAACTGTTCCTGTCAATGTCTATAGAACTCAGTGTTACTCCTTCAGAGGTTGTCTCATACACCAGGAAGTCCTCTAAACATAAGCTACTTGACTCACTCGCCACTGAGAATGAACAAGAGCTATCAAGTATCTGATCACCCTCCAATGATAAGCAATCATCTTCCTCACTTTCCCCAGCCATCACATTACCAGTAGCAACCCGATTGCTTTCGTCTTGAGGTATCATATCTAACAACGGATCTCCTCCTCCTTTTTCCTCTTCTGCGACCGATACTGCAACAACACTAACTTCATTCCCTGAATGACTACAATTACAATCCTCTTCGCCAGCTGCAACCGCCTCAGTGGAACTCCTGGTGACAGAATCAGATAGCAACCCCGCACTGTCTGTCATTAGCTTAAGACTTGTAATATTCATGT
This sequence comes from Rosa rugosa, assembly GCF_958449725.1. NCBI lineage: Eukaryota > Viridiplantae > Streptophyta > Magnoliopsida > Rosales > Rosaceae > Rosa > Rosa rugosa. Next base: position 57,837,220 of record NC_084822.1, on the reverse strand, counting down.
GGGTAGCTATAGTTGGGTTATCACAGACTGAGTTACCTACTCTAAATGGCACCGCGACCGCCGGTGACATCTCCTCCATCAAAATCCTTATCTGGGCAGTACAACAAGTTACCTTTCAACCCCTCTAACATCAACCGACCAGTCATTTCTCAATCAAATTATGACTTTCTTTTGTTGGTAAGAATGATTTGGGAATGTGAATGGTGGGTTTTAACAAACCAATTTCCATGCTCAGACACTCAAATAAAGGCCGAAAGTGGGTGCCAATTCAGGAGATGTGAATGTATGGGTGAGCTAAAAGGAGGTGAAAATGAAATGGGTAGTCAGATCTGGTCAACAGCAACGGATCCAAACTTCCATTTGTGGAAACTTAACCCCTAATTCTACAAATAAAGACATGTTAATTTGAGGTCTTGTCAACTTCTTCTCTGGACTCTTCTCTATCTACTTCCATCAACTACAGCAAGAAAGAAGCTAACTTTAAATGCAAAAAAAAAAAAAAAAAAAAAAATTGTAAAAGAAAGAAAACAAAAATCAGATTGGATTACAAACCAACCCCTTATCTAAAACACACTAGAAAGACAGAGCAGAGCAAAAGGGGGTCATGAGAAAGAAACCCAAGAAAGGCAAAGCCCAGAAATCACAGGAAAACCCATCAAAGGAAGCACCTTTTTATTACACATATTTCTTGACTTTCCTGGATCTGAGGCAAGCTATCTCAGCCTCTTGTAATTGGAAGCACCCTACTCACTCTCTCTCTCTCTCTCTCTCTCTCAAATAATCATGATGACAATAATTAAGCAAGGAGAAGAAAAGAAGGCTAAAAAAGAAGAATCAGTACCTAATTTGTCAACCCTCCAGTCTTTCCTTCCCTCCTTTTCCTCTCCCTCTCATTTTCCAAGTCCAAAGACTTTAACTTTAACAGCTGAAATCCATGGGGAGGATCAAAAAATCAAGAAACAAGAAGATGTAAGAGGATGCTTTACTTACAATTCCAGCTCAAATGTGATGACTTCTTTTTTACAAACACACACACACACACACACACACACACCCACCCACCTGGGGCTGAGACTTGCAAGCGCCAAAAAAGGGAGTGGAGAAGAAATACCAAAAAAGAAAACAGAGAAAAATAAGACAAGAGAAGAGAGTAGTATATTTGAAGAGTGAGAAAAAGATGACACATGTCAAATCTAGAAGCGCATTAAAGCATCTCCACCCATCCCATGCTTCTGCCCTTTTCATTCTCTCATCCAAATTTTCTATCCATTGCTTCAAAATAAATTCTTTTGCAAATATTGAAAAGGGATTTTCTTTTTGGGAAGCTTAGTGCAGGTGTTTTTTTTTTTCTTCTATGAAAATACGATTAATGTATAAAAGATTACATAATTTTGAAGTATGACAAATTGACAATATCATCAAAATAAACTCTAATTTCGTTTCTAAACAAAATAATGACAGAATTTTATATTCTAGTATCTCAAAACTTAATGTAGTTGTGCTTTTTTTTTTTTTTTTTTGAAAGGATTTGATTTTATCAGATATCACAAAGCCATGAAAACAGGCCAGAGTCTAACAGAACTTACATAAGAAGATCCGGAATTTAACCTGGCGTCCTATCTAAACCACACCTAAACTCATTAAAATTAAAATGGTCGCTCGCTGAAACAACAAGCCAACAAAATAAGTAAAAGTAATCTCACTTGTAGTTGTGCTTTGAGGAAGGTAAAGCCACATCTTCTTCCTTCAAGTCTGAAAAAAAAAAAGTTAGAAAATTCCTGAGGAGAGAGGATAGGTTCTGAGCTGACACAACCCGAGAAAAAAACTTGAGGGTCTAGTGTAGGTTTTACGGTATCCAAATCACGATGTTCCACAATTTTAATTTTATTTTTTTATTTTATACCTAGTTGTAATTAAATGAACATTCAGGTCTCGTTTGGTTCACGGAAAGAAAAATAATTCCTTTATCTTTCCCATAGGAAGGGAAATGAAATTTTCCAACAACTTTTCATTCCGATGTTTGGTAACGTAAAGAAAGTTATCAGAAAATTTGTTAAAAAGTTTGTAAATAATATAATAAAATAATCTCTTGGGCTTCTTGGGGTTAATTTCAAGTTATTGAGCTCCCAAATAATCTCTTAAAATTTTCTAGAATTTAGAGAAATAGAAATAAATAAATGCAGGGATAAATAGTGGGCGACTAATTCTTTTTGGCTTTCTTTTTTTTTTTTTCAAAAATTGGGTCGTCAATCCGTTAATAGTAATTAAGAATGTAGATAACAACATAAACATGACCGACCCTTGCGGGTTACATCAATATTGAGTCATGCAAGGTAACCTTAGAGCTACCTAAATATCGCTAACCTAAAATCAGCACCAAAACCAGAGTAACCATGACAATGTTAAGGTGATAGAGCAAGGTCTTCCCTAACTTATTCGAAATTGCCTAGGACCACCCTACACAGAGGGGGCTTCCCCAAGGTCTAAACTACCTAAAAGGCCCAGAGACACCAATGTACTAGGTCAAGCCAAATTGTCCCAAATCCTGACACTAAGCCCAAAGCCCAAGTCCAAAGCAACAACCCTAGTAGCAAAGCCGGCCCAAGGTCCAAAGCCGACAGAAAACCCAGATCTACTTCGCCACCAACAATCACCACTGCCACGCCGTCGAAGACAGCTCTGCTATCGGCAAACACCACTGAGCCTCCCCCGAAGCCGTCGACCTCAGCACGAACGTTGGCTTCACCAACGAACCCACCACCAGCAAGATAAGCGGCAGAAAAGCAGCCATCCCCATCAATATTGTCGCTACTACCAAAAGTCCATCATCCTCCAATCGGCCGGTTGTCGCTATTCCATCCGATCCGACAAGGAACACCAACACCACACCGATTAGAAGCCCCCGCCATAGCCAACAAACCAGGTGAGAATTCAGTCGAAGCCTCACCAACGGATTCGTAGACATCAGCGAACACCACCCCCTCTAGAGGCTAGCGCGAGAACTACCGAGAAGGAGGAGCATAAATAGAAAACGGATCCAAGATCTGATTGGTGCACAAATAAGCCAATTGAGGAAAACCCCACCACCTCCATCATCAAAATTACCAAAGAAAGTTTTTCCCTAGATTGGAATGGATGGCTTTATGCGAACTTATTTCAAAAGAATGCGAGATTGCAAGAGTTTCAATGGAATTTTATCTTCATTTTCTGCTGTTGGTACATATGGAAATGGAGATGTAAGGGTATATTCGAGCAAGCTTTTTGTGTTCCTCACAATATTTCTGAAGTAATTGTTGGTTATGCTTCTGAGTATTGTAAAGCTACTTGTAAACCAAGGCCGCAACGACCTCTGCAGGTTGAGATGTTATCATGGTGCAGGCCTATGGAAAATCTCTTCAAACTAAATGTGGATGGTTCTAAATCTAGTGATGGTAGTATTGGCTCAGGAGGTCTCATTAGGGACTCTTCTGGGAATTGGATCAGTGGTTTTATGTGCAACATTGGCTTCGGAGAAGTGCTGCAGGCAGAGGCTTGGGGCTTATTTTATGGTCTGAAACTTGCACTTGATGCTTCTATTACTCATCTTGAAGTGGAATCTGACTCTTCTGTGCTTGTACAACTCGTCAAACATGATGACATTGCTATTCACCCCTTGGGGACTCTACTGAGAAATTGTCAACAATTGTTGCAGCTCTTCTCTTATGTCCAGGTCAATCACGTTCATAGAGAGGAATATGGCAGCTGATGCTATGGCCAAAGCTAGTGTCTCAAACTCACCTGGGATTTGCATCCTTCAAAGCCCCCCAGCCTTTGTGCTTAATACTCTTCTTGATGACATTGCTGGTGTTGTTCGCTCTAGAGTGACCACTATAGTGCTAGTTTTTTCTTTGTCTCTTTGCTTGGGCCTCTGGCCCCCATTGTACCAAAAAAAAAAAAAAAATTACCAGAGAAAGAGGAAACTCCAATTTCCTTGGCTAAAATACCAGCGCCGCCGCCACGATAAAACCCTAGTAGAGAAGAGAGCTTCTCAACCATATCCACCCGAATGTTATGGGAGTGTTCTGTAACAACCTGAAATTTTAATTATATATTAGATCGTGTGATAATATTTTCTTTACTAGCTTGTGTGTGTGTGTGTGCGTGTTCGAGAAGTCTATTACCTATTACATGTAGACTTGTGAGGAAGCTAGTTTTACTCAATTGGTTTAAACATTTTCGGATGAGACCTTATAAACCCAATCAATGAATCTCTTATTAGTCATTGTTCGTATCCAAGTGTGAGTAAGTATTCTATTTGGGTGATTATGCAAAGTTAGGAATTATAGGTGTTGATGAACCTGTAGACTAAGCTAGCTAGTAGCTCGAGGTGGCATCACTCAATTTATAGCTCAAGCTCTATTTATCCATCATTAAAACTTCTAGTCTACTGCTATCACCTGGATATCCCCATATTATAGAAATAAAGCTTATCTTCTTCATATATGTTTTTATATATAACCTTGGTCATTAAGTTATAAAGGGTTAAGAGCTTTAATACATATCTGCAATACGTACTGATGAAGGCTTCTATTAAGAGATAGGATTGTACAAGTATATCTATTGAATGCTTGGTGATCAAGTCATTAAGTGATAGGTATGGACGAACACATCTATATGCAGATTTAATTATGATTGTTTTGCAACCACTGCAAGTGGCCTAATGGTTCTTGCCTAGTGGGGTGTGCTCCCCGACCTAGGTTCGAACCCCGAAGCTATCAAAGTGGCCAAACACTGTGCTGCAATGCACAGTTCGAGCATTTCACATGCGCCGAATGGGTTTATCTTGGGCCTTGGAAGCCTTTGGGTTCCCCTTGACAAAGTCAAAAAAAAAATATGATTGTTTTGCTTGATGTCCAAGAACTGAATTAGTATAAATAGGAGCTCAAGTTCAATTTTATAAATTGGAAAAGAGAAGGGAATAGAACACTGAGAAATAGGGGGCCAGAAGAAAAGAAAGGAAAGTAAAGAGAGAGAAAGAAGAGTATGTATATGAGGAATAGGAGGATGAAAGAAAAGAAGAAAACAAAAGAGAGAGATTAAGATAGAAGGATCAGAAGAGAAAATAGAAGAGAGAAACATGAGACGTGAGAGAGATACCTGAAGTGAAGGAAGGAGGAATTAACAAGAGTAGTTTGATTGATATTCTGAATAGGATTCAAATTAAGGTGAATTCAGTCCTATAAGCTATTTTAATTGTTATTCTTGTTCTTATGTTTAGCTTAGTTCTTGTCTAAATTGGTTTAAGCTTCTGCACAATTAGTAACCTAAATGATTTTCAGACAGAATGCAAGCATAGAAGCAGATTAAGATGATAAGAAACTTGGCTTTCTAAAGGTGGGTGTCCCGAGTAAATTCTTAGCTTGCTGTTTAGGTTGGAATTCTTATTTTGACTTCACAACAAGAGATTAGAGTGATCAAAGAACCTATATGAATCAGTTTAACAACCTTAGACTGAGCAGTAACCTCAAACATTAGTTTGGTAAAATTCTACAATGTGTTAACGTAAGACATGCATACAATTGCCTTAGTTTACCATATGAGTCCTCAAAATAGTAATATTAGTCCTCAAAGTGGTAACATGAGTCCTTAAAGTGGTAAAAATAGTTGATGTATGAGAAATGTTAACATACCATAGCTTTACCCATTAGTTTGTAGGCATTGGAGAAAGCTAGAACAAGTTTCTGCATTATAATCATTTAGTTAACTTTGAGCAACCATATCTTTTGATCTAGACCTTCATTTTAGAAACCATTTGTATGTCTTGAAAGCTTATAATGTAAGCTTGATATATGTATGGTTTCGTACAATTTCATTAAAAATTCATTGGTTAAGTTTGAGGCTAAAAACAGAGGTCTGCGTTCTGTAAATCAGTTTTTCTGAGTTTTAGACCCAGTTTCGTTTTTACCAAAAAATGTACGTTTCGGTTGGGTATTTGAAGTTGGAGTCTTCATAAAAGTTTCAGTAGACATCTTGAAGATCATTTCAGAATTGGAATCTGATAAAAAGGATTTTTCTAGATTAAATTATGATTTTTCGAAGTTGAGGGTCTGCATCAGGAAACTCTGCAATTGTCACAATGTTTCTGTTTGTTCTGTTTCATTTGAACAGTACGTTATCTTTATTCAAACTTGTTTCGGTCGACCACAAACTGAACATAGACACTCTTATCTTTTCAACAAAACTTGTGACACCATTTTCTGAATTCATATGAGATACTTATGTCGTTGTGAAATTTGCTAGCCATATCTGTTTTTCATCATAACAAATCTGTAAGACATTTTGGTTGGTCAGTTAGCACTTCAAATGAATTCTAAATGGCTTGAGATTTTAGGTACCATTTTATTAAGACATAAGCTCTATAGTGAAGTATGTTCTTTAGTCAGAATCATAGCTTTGTGTTTAAAATAAGGACTAAATACTCGTTACTCCTCATACTTTTGCATGAAAAACAGTTTAGTCCAAAATTTTAAAATTAAACAGTCACACAACAGGTCCTAAAATGACTATTATACCCCTCACTTTTTATTTTTTTATTTTTTTATTTTTTCTGCCTCTCTCAGTACCTAAAAACTGAACGGTTGAGATGTGGATATGCGACTGAAAAGTGACCCTAAGCTCCAACCTCGCACTTTAATTTCAGAGCGAGGCCTCGCTTTGGATAGGATCTGTATATATATATATATATATATATATATATATATATATATATATATATATATATATAGAGGGAGAGGGAGAGAGAAGAGAAAAAAAATAAAAAGTGAGGGGTATAATAGTCATTTTAGGACCTGTTGTGTGAGAATTAGAAAGAATAAAGACTAAACTGTTTAATTTAAAAAATTTGGACTAAACTGTTTTTCATGCAAAAGTATGAGGAGTAACGAGTATTTAATCCTTAAAATAAATTATGTGCTTATGCATAGGAAATGTGAATTGTACTTGGATATTTACTTTTTATGAAGGAATATGTATCTATACAATAGCTTGGAATCCAGGTAGGGGGATATGGGGAACCTCTACTCAACTGTTTTGTATGCATATATGTTGCTTGACATGTTTGTTATGGAATGGATGCATATTTGATGCAATTACATTGTGAAGTATATATTATCAATTGATGCATCATCCACTGAGTACATATGAAGTATAAGGGTGGCAATGGTGATATCTGTAATGCTATTGGTAGAAGAAAGTTTGAAATCATCTTTTGCGTAGTTAAGTCCATAACCTCAGCAGGTACCAGATCCCAGGTATGCCCATTGTTAATGCGCAATTAGTATAGGGATGAAAAGGGTAATTCGGGACTGGCGAAAGGGGCATGGACAAGATGACTAGCAAAAGAGGGTTAGGGGATTGATTTTGGGTGGTTAGTTCATATAGTTGAGTACTTTGAGTCACCTTCATGGTAAAATACATGGTATGGGACATGTAGGCTTAATTTATTCTGCTGTGTGAATTAACGGGAATAGAACATGCATTCATGCATATTGCATACCATATGATGATTGTGTGGTTATCGTTTGTTTGAAGAGGAATAGCTCCCTACTGAGCTGCAGATTGAGCTCACCCCTTAACAGTCTTGTAGGTTATTAAACACAAGAACTATGAAGATTAGTGATCGAAAGCAATTAGAGTTAGTTGGAGTTTTGCATATGTAAGATCATTATTTCGGAAGTGAGTACTCTTAGTGATCTTAAGTTGGATTTATCCTTATATCGAACTGATAAGTCAATTCCATTAACAAAGTGTCAATTTTATTTTCTATTTGTTTATTTTTATTTTTACTCACACCTCGGATTTCGGAAAAGTATTATAAAAAAAAAAAAACAAAAATTGACCCAGGTTCGGGATGTGACATGTTCACTTTGACTTGGTTGTAATTAAAATGAACACTCCCGACTTCGAACTATTTTGTGACTCGTCTCCTCAAACTTGTGAACGAGATCGCGTACTTTTGAATCAACATAAATTCAAGGCAGTATATTGCAGATGCAAATTTGGTATTAACAAATGCTAAATGTGGCATATAACAGATAAATCAAAATTTGTAATTTGCTTTTGGCCAGAAGGGTTATATTCAGGCCAAAATAACAAATTAAGGCAAGATATTTTTACTACTATTCCATTCATAGCTAATTTAGGTTTACCTTACAATCTTTACACAACACAACAGAGAAAAGTTCTCCCTAAAATGGCTACTGAGTTTCTTGGTAATTCGCTATGAATTATAGTTGGACCAGAAACTGCCACTAGAGAAGGCAAGGTTATATCACTGCCAACCTGGGCAGCCAGGACACCAGTTCCAAAGTTCATAGACTACATTCTAAGTTCTAATTCACAAAAACGAAACCTTACTGGAGTCTCACTTACCCCTGTCAGGGTCTTTATGAAGCTCTTCAATGACTACTGTACACTTGGATGAAGGCGGCATGCAAGCTGCAAGGCAGCCAATTCACAACATATGCAGAGTTTATAAAGTCTGAACTCGAATCAAGCATATGTGCAATATCTGCGTTATCAGCTTGCCACTTTATCTCCCAAGATTTGATGTTATGGTAACATAGGATCACCAGATGATGCAAGCATTTGTACCTCTGTTTCTCTTGCTGCCCGTTCAGTAGTGAATTCTACTCGAGCATCAGCTGCAGAAATTGACAAAAGTTCAATCTAGTAAGATTCACAATAGAAGACATTGGAGAATACTTATCAAATACTTAGATCATTGATATGAGAAAAATACATTAAACTAATCAGATGATACACTTTTGGTCCAATCTGCAATGGTGAAAACAGTTCCAAGAAAGCTAAGACTGTATTTCTTTCTAATCAAGCAAAACCGTAGGCAAAATGATCAATAACGTGTGCGTAAATACTACCATAAGCATTCATCAAGTAACCATTTGCATTTCTAACAATGTGCTGCCTCTTCTTCCTAAATAGGTTTAGTTTAGCATGGGTAGGGAGTTGACAGAGGGGAGTACACCCCCACTGAGTAGGGGGGGGTGTTGCTATTTGATCATCTCATCAGTACTACTACCCCATCAACTAGACTATTGCATACGCAAAGCTGAAGTTCAAATTTTGAGCTTGGACTTCGGAATGGACATGCATTTTCAGCATCAACATCTCTATGCAAATGAAACTTAATATCATTGTAAACAGCAAAGCTGAGCGCTGAAAATCAATCTTGCATTTCTGTAGTACAGTATATCGAGTTATAGACAAAAGAAGGCAAACATTACGGTGATATATGTAAGTGAGCAAGAAAACTCTGCTCAAGTAGAAGCAGCAAGTCATGTAACTAGATAAAAAAAAAATGTAATTGAATATGCTTTCATGGGTCGCAAAAATCCTCCCCCATGCCATAAGAAAACAACTAGAAAGCAATGACCCGTCATCAGATGGGAGTAACAATTGCTTACCAAAAGCTTGGCGAAGCCCTTTTACAGCATCAAAGTTCTTGTATGTATAGCCAACAAAGTTTAGATCTTTGGGAGTCAATTGCAGCTGCATGAAATAATAAGGTGATAAGGAACAGGCATCATTCACTCCTAAACCATGTACAAGATAACCTTGTTTTCAAAAAGTCAAAAAAAAAAAAAGGAAATATCAGTTTAGATGGCACTAATATGAACTCTAAAGTCTGCGATTTCTACTTGATTTTAGCCCATGCCAAAAACAAGTAAAAATGGAAAAGGCAAAGACAAAAAACAATTCTGAAAAAAAAAAGAAAAAAAAAAAATTACACGCGCGCACACACACATATAATTAGATATTTTTTTTCGTATGTGCAATTCTGTATGTCCACTGGACATAAACAAGTAAAGATAGAAAAGGGAAAGTCAAACAAACAATTCTGAAAAAAATAAATAAATAAAATAAAATAACACACACACACACACATAGTTAGATACTTTTTTTCATATGTGCAATTATTTATGCCCACTGGTGCCTAGTTAATAAACCCAACCTAGTAGATGCGAATATTATCACAATACCAGCTTATTATGGAAACTATGTCATAGGAAAAGGATTATTACATATCAAGAGTACAGAAACAGCATCTAAAGATACAAACCTTCCGCGAGGGTCCTGAACCAGTTCTTGCTGATGCTGGAGGATCCAGCTAATCACACATGAAAAAGATAAGATAAGGAATCAATGAGAGCATCATATTTGGCACCGACTTGATTCTAGATAACACATATATGAAAGAGTAAAGGAACTAAAAAGACCATCATTACTATAAGAGTAACAGAAGAAAGAATAATGCTGGTGAAACAAACAAATAAGGAAACAGAAGAATAAGCCAATACAATACCTCATCAAACTTCATAAAGTTTTGGGTATCAAGCTCCCCATTCACTTCTGGTTTGAATGCTGCCTCCATTTCATAAAGTTTGTCCCACACAATGTCCTTGAACCAAGGATGAGACTGACACAACAGAGTTTTTACAAATATAAGGCACAAGAGATTGATGAAAGATCCTAATAACATATTATCAATATGAGAGCCTTACTTTGATTTGACGTGCACCAAGCCTATGTTCAACATCACACAGCAACCTGCAAATGAGATCCTTAGCCTCGAGTGTCAGCCTTGCATCTTCTGGAAATTTTAAATGATTTCTCCAATGAACAATCTGACAGGAATTGACAGATATAGAGTGAGAGATGCACTTTCACTTTAGATAAAAATGAAAATGAACTATATTGTTATAATGTAATAATTCTGAGAACAAGCTATACCAGCGTTCAGCACACAGTTTCAAGATGTAACAACGACGAGTAACAACAGGGTTATTAAATCCTTACAAAACCTAAGACAATGCCTCACTTGCCTAAGAAAGCAACAAATCCAAGACACTTCATATGCCATGACTTACATTAGTTTTATATAGTTACACTCCTTTGTTAAGTTATGTATATGAGTATATCAAATTATTTTTTATTTTTTAAAAAGGCAGATTTGTAGTTATAGAATTATGGCTTCCTCAAATTATAGTAAAACAAAGGCGGTGGAGGCAAAGAATAGGGAATTAACAGCACAGATGCAATACTACCCAATTAAATTTAAAGTCCAAAACGCACAAATCAAGAATGAAACTATTCAACAGATATAAATATGTGACATGCCAAGACATGTCCTTGATGTTGCTACCTCTTAAATCTCTTTGAAATATGGCCTACTCTGATGAAATAATTTACATGATACAGTTATATGTCAAGATTGCCAATAGTTGAAATAGTTATACAAGAAGAGATACTCCATAATCCATATGTCAATCTTAGTCATGGTTGAAAAAGTTGGTAGGAATCATCAATAGTTTTGGCAACCACGGTTTCCATTCTCGCATTATTTTCTAGATGTGTTGAACTTTATGTACATGAAACTCTAGTGACCTAGAAAACCTATGATTAACTGCAGAACATTGATAATCACAAAAGTTACAATTATGTGAAGGTATAATGATGCATGTTACCTTTCTGCATGTAGTTATGGGATCATCTGAATAAAATGGAGGGTATCCAACAAGCATTTCATACAGTATTGCTCCCAGTGACCACCTAAATGAAATAAGTCATATCACACAACAGGTATGAAAGAGAATATGAGGGGTAATATGATAAGTAAAAACTGAAGCTTAAACCAACCAGTCGCATTCCATCCCATATCCCTTCTTTAATAACACTTCAGGTGCAATATAGTCGGGTGTCCCCACAGTCGAAAATGCCTTTCGGAAACAAAATGCAATAGAATGAGGGGATAACTTTTAAGGTCTAAGGCTGAAGGTGTACTGCAAAAAAAAATTGAAGAAGACACTAGCATACCAGCTTCCTCCTGTTCATCTGCCAATGCTGCAGCTGTTCAAGGGGGCTTTTCCAACTATTCCTGTTATCCGCATCAGGAAAACATCCATCGATATCCATTGGTTCTGCTGAATTTTCATCATCCATAGATCTATTTTCATGCAGTGCAGGTAAAGTTGTACAATCAAGAGGCTTACAGAGGCCAAAATCCGAGAGTTTCATGTGACCGTTTTTATCTAGAAGAAGGTTGTCCGGTTTAATGTCTCTGCAAAGACAGTGAATTATGACATGGTGAGCAAACTGATAACAAAAGAAAAAAGAAATCAACACCATAAGAGTGATAGATGTTTTCCACCTGTGTATGTAGTTGTGTTTCTGAATAGATTCTATTGCCAGTACACTCTGTGCAATGTAAAATTTGGCCACACTTTCATTTAAGGTGTCCTCCCTCATCAGCAGAGTCATCATGTCACCACCAGGCAGATATTCCATTATTAAATATAAATACTCAGCATCCTGAAAGGAGTAGTAAAGTTTAACTATGCAATGACTAGCAACTTCAGCCAGCAAGTTTCTTTCAGCTCTAACATGTTCCACCTATAGGACAAAACAAAAAATTTGAACATTAATAGTTGCTTCAATAAAACATTGGAACAAGTTCCAGTGGTAGGTTCTGTTACAAAAGTCACATGTAAGGTCTTACCTGTCCTCTCATAAGCATTTCAGATTTCTTCAACTTTTTCATGGCATATATATTGCCAGATTTTTTCTCCCGACACAATCGAACCTATATGTTTGAGTGTGTGTTAGGAAAGTCATACTACTAAAAGCAACAACATTGCAAACAGATACAGGAATCCAGAGGCAAATATAACAAGCATAGTTTTCAAAATGGAAGTTAATTTTAAGACAACTTGTTTAATACGTTTTTAAGAATCTTATGTTTAATACTGACCTCACCAAAAGCCCCCCTACCAATGATGGTCAAAGGCTCAAAATCGTCAACACATATCCTATGCCTTTTAAGTCGCATGAACTCCGTCTCTTTTCGCTCTAAATCTTTGATCAGGTTGATTTGTACTTCCTTTGGCACGTCTGATGAAGCCAATTTCCTTTCCAAAACCCATCGTCTGCAATGAAAAGAAATCATATCAAACACTCGTTAGTTCATTTGTTTAACTACAACACTTTACAACTGCCTTAGAAGACTCCATCACTATACCTTCTATTGAGACTGTAGATATTTATCTTGATGTCAAACTAGTTTTTAGTTATAGTAAACTCTTGGGATCTTATTATTCTATATGTGCATTTTATGGAGTATAACGTGTATTAAAAAAGAAAACAATATTTTTTTTGGTACAAAGTACTACAAACAGATCTGCAAGAAATAGACGTAATAGGGATATTGCAAAAAGAAAAAAGGCAAGGTACAGAAACAATATCATGAGGAAATTACAGAAAAAATATGCAACTATTCCAGATAAACAAATGAATATAAATCATATTGTAGGAAACCTCTCGTGTAAGCATTCATAATAGAAGAGAAAATTCTCATTTGTTATTCCCTCGCCTTTAGAACTTTAGCGTGCAACTCTATCAAAAGCAAATGCTGTCTTTCATTAACCTCAAGTTTCAGGGAAACCTTCTTATTGGAGCTTTTGGAGAGGAGAGCTACCCTCGAGTGCAGTCTTCCCCCGAGAACATAGGTGAGCACTTATTAGGATTTGCCTCTCTCAGAGAAGATCACAACTTGTTTAAAATAATGCATTTCGTCGCATTTCAGAGAATCAAATTTTCAGTACTAGATGACCAGCTAATCTAGTTGACAGATTGGTATACATTACGAGTAATAGTCTAATAGATGCACCTCCTAAATCAGACAAAAACAGACCTAAGGAGATCAAAGTAGAAAATAAAAAACAATAATAGCAGAGATCAGAATCCAGATGGATCAGATTTAGTGATACTGAGTCTCATTTCCTTCGTAATTGATTGCTTCCAATCTCTTGCAAACACTGATTTCTTTACTAGCACACGTTCCGATTAACCATACACATCGAATTAATCACACACATTTCGCTCTTGCTACATTTCCACAGCAAACGAAATTGAAAAATTGATGAACAAACCAAGCCATAGGATTACTCTAATTCGTGCTCCCAAACATGAAGTCTTTGTGATTCGAACCTCAAATTCCTAACCTAAACTGCATTATTCAGCAAAAAATTGGAGCAGCGTATACCTTTCTTTTCGTTCTTGTATGTTCTTCCTCTGAGCTCTGTAGTGGTTCTCTATGAACTGCTTGGCTGCTGCGACCTTCTCCATCGTCAAGCTCGAACCTAACACCTCCTCTCCTTCTCCTTCTCCTTCCTCCTCCAGTCGATCCTCCATTTTCTCTCTCTCTCTCTCTCTCTCTCTCTCTCTAAGAGAGTATCAGTTTCTCTCTCTACAGACCTCACTGAAGAAGAAGCTCTCTCTAGTTTTATTGCGACGACGAGAGATAATAACCTCAGAAAAAAACACCTCGTTCCTTTTTTAGCTATTTACTCCTCAACCGCCGTGCGCACGCCACGTGTTTCGACCGGACTTTTCGGTCCCACTTCCTCTGACGTGGCGGCGCGTCATTGAATGGTGGTCATTGGTCTCGCGAAGTCTCGAAGCAGGCGATTGCGGCTCTTTTTCATTTCTTTTTCAGGGAATGAGGAGAGGAGAGGTGGGATCACGCGCCTGTAAGTGGGGAGTGTGACGCACTCCACGTTGTGGTGAGGCAAAGAGTCGCTGTCATATTTTAATGACGCTTTTAAGGCTTTTAACACATTTTAGTACAAAGACGGCCCGTAGAGTTGGCTGTGATTGGGCCGTGATTCCCACTTTCCTTTAATGGAGGTGTGGATTTACTCAACTCCATTGGTCTACAGTAAGTGTCCGCAGTACCTGGACCAGTACAGTAAATATGCTATAGAATCTCTATCCTCTACGGGCAAGTCTACAAACTCATTTCACTGTCTATAATTTACTCTCTCTTTTTTACCAACAGAATGAACTCCGCTTTTTACTTTTACTGTGAGAATTAACTCGAGTAAGCAGTCATTATAAAATTGCACTGCATAACTAGCTACACATTGGATCACTGATATAGACTTTAAGATATATGTAATCTTCACTTTCATAAAGAAACCATTTATATCAGATTTGTGACTTGGTCTTGAGCTAGGAATCTAATTTACCAAGTGGATAACAAAAGATGTTAAAAGTTCCAAGTGGTCTAGGAAAACATAGATAAATAATGAATCTTTTTTCATCAAAAATAGAAATGTCGTTTTCCTAACCATCACACCAAACTGTAGTTTACTATGCTATTTGCAAACTAGGTTTAGCGAAAATTATTCTTCAACTAATTTGTGTTAAATTATGCAGACAAATATATAAACTATAACATCAATCATTATGTTTATGTTTTCAGCAAATTTACTAATTAGAATTCTCAATAACAAACAGAGTAAATTTATTGTAAGATGAAAGTAAAAAGATAGAAAAAAAAAATGATGCCCTATGTTGCACACAACCATTTTATGCGTCAAATTTATATTAGTATATAATTATCAGAGAAATTCTTAGGTGGGGGTTTCCCCACCACATGTCTTTACGGCCATCCAATCAGAAGAGAGAAAATTTTTCATCTTTTCCGAAATTGCCCTTGCTCCCTAAAGTGAAATACCCAAAACACCCCCCTGCTGAACAGTGATTGACCCTCCCCACCACGTGTCCGTGCGGGTGCCCTACGCAAGATTCTCTCATAATTATCAACCTCTATGGTAAAAGTCACTGTTACCATTTACTCGTCATAATTATTTGTTACCTTTCTCATGAAACAGATAAATCATGGGTCTGTACTTTTCTCCATTTGATTTATCTGGTACCTGCAATGATGAGTCAACCATCCTATTAACGGTGACGGATTGATGGACCACACACTACTGTGGGTAGAGTGATAGGGGAATGGGCTGGTGTAATTAAGGTACGACATAGGTGTAATTAAAAAAGGAATTTTAAAGAGAAGGACCAATCTGAGTCTTAGCTGTGAAAAGATTGACCAAAATATCTAGCTGTAAGCGGCAACCTACCAAATGTACTTTGTGCTGTGCGTTGTACCATAATTGAAAAGAGCTATCTGGTGCGTGACACCTCAACAACAATTCCTAGACGCATGAGTACGTGGCAAGGTTTGATTTGATGTAAGTAAACTAGCTATGCTCCAAACTTTTCAGTGGTCATATGAGCTGTAAGATTGGTGTACTTTTTGAGATCTGGTCCAAGTTCCAACAAGACAATTTAAAACCAAAATTATAAATTTAATTTTGATAGGCATTCATTATAATTAAGATAATTTATAAAAATAAAATAAAAATCAATCAAACAAAAATTGATTCAAAAGCATGGCATTCAAGTGCTCCCTACAATATTTAAATTATTTTTGGCTGTATCCTTAAATAATAATATAGGTTATCCTCATAAAAGTTAGATGATGTAAATATGTAATAAATTATATGATGTAAATAAGTGCATTACATTGTTAAACTCCACATGGCACAAGATCTAAAAAAGGCTCATGCTCCTGAAATTAGTGAAATATGTCAATAAGAATACTAGGGACTAGATCTCCATTAGTTGCACTTACAGTGTAAGTGCACTGTCAGTTATTTTAATCTCAAAAAAAAATAACAGCCACTTATTTAATCACACCCCTTTATATATTTTAATATAAAAATAAATTACATCAATTCATATTGCAAGTACCTATGCACTGTCAGTGCATGGAATACACTCCCCTACGAGTCTTGTAACCTCCATTACTTTGTCTTTGATGTCACACCGGATTATCTTTAAATTTCATTTTAATATCAGGAAGTGACATGTTAACCATCAGTAAATACTATTTATTATTTTAAATAAATTAAAATATATAACTTTTTCATAAAATAAATATTTAATATTCTACATTTAAAATAGTCATTTGCAAGTAAAAGAATTCGGACAACATAGATACAAGGTTACATTTAGCTTATCATCAAATGTATTGATGCAGTCTCATAGGATTTGACTTTAATTTAAAGAAAATAATAAAAACATAAGAATGTGAGGGTCAGAGGCTATACACCTTGGACAATTGTCTTTAGAGCATAAGCTCACCATCCGTAAAACATGATTCTTAGAATGTGTTCTAATTGACAGAACACTGAATTTTATTATTTGATGACTTTGAAAAATCTTTAAAAAGTATTGTGTCATGATTTTTGAGTTTCGTCAGTTTGAGAAGTGTTTTAAAATCATTTAACTGATGATAGAAAAATTTTGGTGAGAAAATAATAACATGTATTTTGTTCAAAAATCATGTGTTATAGCCCATAATTTTAGATAGATATCATGGTCGTAAAAAGTTTTTAAATTTTATTTTTACAAAAAATTTTTAGTGTAAATTTGTGGGGCTTAGTTTGACTGAGTTGCAATGGCGTGGCCAGAACTTGTAATCAGAGGAGTCAAAAATATAGTTTCAACTTTCAAGTTAGGGTTTACATATAAGTGAAAAATTTATACTCAATAAAGAAAGAAACAAAAAGGTGAAAAATCTTAATTTCATTACAAGTGTGACTCAAATCTATAGCACATGAATGTTTTACTCAAAAACTAGATGAAAAAATTATGAAAAGCGAAATAAATATGCAGAGTTATAAGGGTTGTTTGGACCCAAAATGAGCATTTTGGTTTGAGAAAGCGTGTCTTGGAGAAATTGAGCCAATATCAGTGACTCACATATATATTTTCGATAAGTTCAAAAATATATTATTAAGAGGCTAAATAAGGTCTACTTCGGCTAGGAGAAAGCGAGCTAGACAAGAAATGAGGGATGGCGGACTAACCATTCGAACTCCAAATGAGTTGAAACTTTCCAGATTAATTCTAGACATCCCATTGATAATTTCTTATGAAGAGTGCCAAAGCTCGTTCGGAATGGAAAACCTTCAAACAAACAGTCCAATTTTCTGCAGAAGCAAAACTTGGAAACTGGACCTGTAAGAGGTCCAGCAGTGTTTTCTGCCCAACCACTATATAAAAAGCTCTGAAAATTTATCAGGGTGATCTACACTCATAGTGGAACATTTCTATAAATAGAGGCTACAACATAGAACAATTCACCAATTCATACATCAAAACATCTCTAAGATGATCTAAGTTCTCTCTAGAGCAAACCTCTCTAAGAGCAACTCCTCTCCTTCTCTTTCTCTTATCGGTGATCACACTCCTAGTCCTAGTCTTCTCGGAAGCCAACTTTCAGTGCCACCAAACCCTCTGTCAACGTACTTCGGTCCTAGTCTCCTCGGGAGCCGATTGTAGTACCACGACCACAACGGTTATGGAACCAGCCAAGCAAGGGTAACGCCCTCGCAAACCAGCCAAGCTAAAGTCACGCTTTAGCAAGTTCTCTCTACTTCCCAGTGGTTCTCGCTCTGCTCGATCTACAACATCGAGTATCGATTGTGATTTTCAAGAAGCTCAGCAAAAGTCCTCACCACGAGGCATAAAGAATCCCACGACGAGGTTTGTGCTCTCCTCGTCTACAGTCGCTCAAAAGAAGTCAGGTCAAGGGACACCCCCGACGACCGCACCCGAACGGTGCTGGCACGCCCGCGCAGAAAAGAGACTGTTGACCAGCTGCAACAAAATTGGAGCCAAACATTTTGGCACGCCCAGTGGGACTACACTAGAGTCTTTTTGCATTTGTTCACCATCATTGAGATGCCAGGGGAAAATCTTTACCAAAAGAAATTCCTAAAGTGAATAGATGGTCAATATTACCACTGGGGATACTGCCAGTAATGATGACTTTATGCCTATTCCCATCCCAGAGGGGGCAAGCATTGAGGAACAGCTCGCGATCATCATGGCCAACATCGAGAGGCATAAAGAAAAGCGAGCCAGGGACATGGCCAGTTTGATCGCAAAAACAAAGCAGAGGTTTCGCGATTGGGACCAACAAATTGAGGCTGTTTATGGAGAAGATGGTCCACAAGATTGTTCTTCTGACAATAAAGTTGTCTCTGAACATGTACTTGACTTCTCCAATGATCAAGCCAAATATGTGGCTACTGATCAGATGCATGGGGGGCAAGATGGAGCCCATGTTCATTCTGTTGATCACCAAAAGGAATTTCTTAAAAATTCTAATAGCCAAGCGGTGATTAAATATGATCTAGGCGACCAAATTGTTGTTTTTGAGGCTCTTGATCATGAGAATTCAAACCAGCAAGTGGTCGTCTATAATGGCCAATCTGTAGCTAATCCTGAAGACACCATGTTCTATGACATGGTAGTTGGCGACAAAGCCGATCTTGGAACATCTTCATCTCCAAAAGTGCAATTGAAGATCATGTTTCGCCAACCAACAAAGATACTTGGGGGGCAAGATTACTCCTCCTACGAGCCAAATTTTTCCCAAGTTTTCGATGCGAAGTATCTTTGTTGCTTTCCTACAAGCTCTCACAAGGGGGGTTTTCATGCTATAAATTTTTACGCATCTGAGCTTGGAGTGAAGCATAGATGGCCTCCCCCGTGGCCTTTTGGAGGTTAGCCAAACATAGTGCTGCTAACTTCTTTCTTTGCTTTTAATTTTCTGTTAATTTTTCGCTTCTAGTTTTCTTGTTAAAAAAAAAAAAAAAAGTTGAATTTGGTAAAGGGGTTGTGAATCATAACGGAATAGGTGAAGTCTCTTTTGTTAATATTGGCCTAAACTCCTTATTGGTACCTAGTTCAGGTCCCTTAAGGTTAAGGGCGGCTTTTATTAACACTTGTTGAACTGTCTTCACACTCATGATCTTTCTCATCTTAGTAAGTATAGCCTATGTGAAATGGTGTCTAGAAATGGAACAACGTTCATGACAGGTTCTTGAATCCAGAAGTGCGTGCAAATGGGCCTAAACCACTATGTGGGAGTAGCTCATGCCAAAATGGATTCTGCCTCTCTTGTTCGCCCTCCCCCACCTGGCCATTTCAGTAAGGTTGCCCAAAGGATTTGAAAGAAAATTTGTGTCTAGGCGACTATACTGAAGGAATGGATGGATTTCAAAACTTTTTAATTAGTGCGGAATAAGTTTAACAATTAAACTACTAACTAAACATAAAATCCATTCCTTTAACCCATGATCTTGGCTTATTGTGATATGTATATAAACATAGCATGCATGGTAAGGAAGAACAAAGAGGGAGTTTATGTTCTACTCACCCTTGGAGCGTGATTTTAATCCGATCCAAGTGAACCACCAAAGTTCCTCTCCTTGATCTCTCCTTGTGTGTGTTTCCTCCACCTTGAAGCACCTTGAATTAAGAACTCCTTCTTATACTCCTTCTTGTGCTTGTAATCTCCTCCTTGATGTAACAAGTAAAGCCACAAAAATATATGGCCTCTAAGGATCTTCACCAAGTGAATCAAGAGATGAAGAAAGATGAAAGAAAAGAAGAAATTATGCAAGTGTTCTTCTTTCCTTTAATTTCTGAAAAATGGACCAAGAGAGAACTCTCTTTCTCTCTCTCTAATCTGAAAATAATAGTGTGGAGACACTCTCTTTTCTTTGTCCATGCTTTCCCTTTTATATAATAGGAAATAACTCCAATTACTAAAAGAAAAATATTGACTTTCATAAAGCCAATATTTTGGCTGGTCCATACATGTTATTGGGCACTAAAAATGTGTCTTGGGCTTTCATTTAAATCTCATTTAGTGAAGCCCAAGTCCACACCAAAAAACCCGACAATCGTTTAGGCCCAATAGGTTCGGTTTTACCCGAAAATCCTAATTATGTTCAAATAATAAATCTAATTAATTATTTGCTCATAACCAACTCTTGTTTAATCTTCTTCATATATAATCTCAATGATCCACTTATATGGTGTGCGATCTCTTAGGTTCTAATTAACAAGGCAGTGAAGTTTATAGAAACCATTCTATTTTGTTTACGAATCAAAAACTCCATTTTTGATTCTCCCTTGTTATTAGGATAATAAATGTTTATTAATCCTCGGGGACTTCACAAGTCATGAGTGACGTCTTGCAACATATCATGACTACCCTAGTTAATGTAGAATGACAAAGAACCTATTCAATTGGAATTACAATACAATACGGTCCTTCTCTTACACTATGTTCTAAATCACATCATCGGGGTATGGAATTGATATGTCAATCCCCTAATGTGATTTTCATTCTCATGTGATTCTTAGAATGTGATTAAAAACTCCTTTTTAAATCTCATTCAATGCTTTGGCCAAAGACTCATTGAATCACATCTTTGAACATACACCTTATTTACTTAAGGATAGAGATTCCTTGTTGTACACTCACATGTCTCCATGACCGAATTGATTATACCAATGAATGCATCTATTATATCCATTAAGGGACACAATGTTATTGCATCATCAAGAGATAATCCATTCACTCATAAGACAACTATGGTGTCTCAGGTCAAATGACTAATTTGTATTATTGCAATTTAGAGTTCAAGTTTGACATGTAAGTAAGACTCCATACAAGAACTCTAATGATCGCGTTCAGTATACTCTTTAAGTTAAGAGCACCCACATACTTGTATTAGTGTCTCTACACAAATGACAAGAGACATATCATCCTCCATATTGAGAATACATAGTATGTGCTAGTCTTTCCGGATTATCAATGTCCAAGTGATAATCCTATGACTAGGAACCTTTTAGGATAAGAGTGTGAAAGAGTAAATGTCTCACACATCTAACTCTTTAGATTACTTTCTCTTTAACTCATATTCCTTGGACCTTGTTCAATCAAATATTAAGTATAAGCAATGAACAATAAACTTGCCCTTTTGAATAATAATAATTACAATAATAATTACATCAAAATGATTGTTTTAGGACACAATTCCTTCATATACTTGGGCCGCATGTCTAAACCTTGATGCACATTGTCTTATTGAATTCAACTACTTATAAAAAAAAAAAAATAATAATAAAAAAAAAAGGCAAATTTCGTTAACTTTGTTTTAGGTTTTATATTCATATTTCAGTTTTTGTTTATCTTTGTTCTTTATTTCGTTGGTTGTTTGTTTATTATTAGAGTCAAAATGAATTTTGGGTAAATATCTTCTTCATCGGGCGCATCCAATGGGATGTGATGTCTAAGGTCTAGTTTGGATACGAGAAGTGCTGACAAAGGGTCTCGTCCCCTGTCAATCAAGTGAGCTGAGCTCCGCCAAAATCGTTCCTCTCTTCACCTGGTCATGTTCCAAAGGAGTTACCGAAAGGAGAAGAGAAATATCCCTAAGTCCAAAACGTTTTTTCTTGTATGTTGCGTCACTTTATGTGTTGTTCTTGTTTTTGTTTTGTTTTGAGTCTTAGGATGCCCTTTCAACTGTCTGTGAAGGATTTCAATCTCCAAAATTATGGCTAAAATAAAATAAAATAAAAAAGTCATAAATACAACTCTTAGGGGGCAATTCTAAGTGTCCCTACACTCGCGAAGCTACTAAGCCGAGTCAGCGGCTCCGGAAACTTTTTCCAGCTTTGCCCTCGCAGGAAAGGCTGAGCTCAAGGGAAATGTGAGAGCCACCACCGTGATCGCCACCTCCATCGGAAGTAGTCTTCATGTTGCCAAAGATGTCCTCACCATGCATGGGGAACAGAGGAAGGGTTTCAATCTCCATGTTCATAGATCCATAACCACCATAGTTCCCCATCTGCCCGTTAAAAGCAATCACACCAGCTGAAGAAGCAGAAGCAGGTGTAGAAGATCCAAAGTTAATATACTGATCCTCATGTTTCCAATTGGTAACATTGTCATCACCAACAAGCCCTGATCTTTGCATGGGCACATGAACATCCGAAGTGGACTTCTTCTTCTGCTTCTCCCGAGCCTTTTGGTTCACGAACCAAAAATAGACGTTCTTGAACTCGATATTGCCGTACCATTTCAGCTGGAGATAGATCCTCTCAACCTGCTCTACAGTTGGGGACCTAACTCCCTTATTGTAGAAAAGATCCTTGAGGATTCTTATCTGATCTGTAGTGGGATTCCACCTGCTCCGCTTACAAAGCATGTTAGCACTACTCCCGGCTGCTTTGTTGCTTCCTCCATCCTCGGTTGGTTGCTGGGTTTGTGGTTCCATTGGTGATGGATTGAGAGAATGTGAGAATTGAAGAGTGATGATGATGAGTAATTAAGAAAGATTGCTGTTAGAAATATTCGAATTGATGAAATGATTTTGGGATTGGAAAATTGGGTTTATAATGTGGAGGAAGATATAGGCATGCAAATATCCACCCTTGGATGGACGGTCAAAGAGGAGTCAAATCGATGTCAGTAAATCGAGATTAGTGATTCCAAATCTCGGGAAAAAGGGACTAGCAGCATGTGAGGAGCGGTTTTTGAGGAGTTAGCTATTATTAAAGGATTAATAGCATGTGGGGAAACCGAACGGTTTTCGAGGAGGTAACTGTTCTTTTCACGAGCTTATTTTTCACGACTGTTGTTTTTCAACGAGTGATTAGTGCTTTAAATCTCGGAAAAGAAGGAGTTATTGACGCTAAGAGTTTTGAGTTGGGAGCCAGCAAGTGGATCCAAAAGATACATATTTTCTCAAAACCCTCGCCGCGAGGCTCTTTTTGACGCGGAGCATATTTTAAAAAGTTCATATTATTTTCAATATACAACTATAGGGGCCTATATTTGGGGCCTTGCGAGACACAATTATTGGCTTCTCACGGATATTTGATAAGAAAATATTATTGTATTCATAAAGTGGCTTTGCGGCCAAAAGCAGTACATTTATTACAAAGCCAAAAGTGGCTACAATACAAAACAGGAATCTTCAAATATCTTCTGAATCTTTTCTCAAGTGGAAGCAGCTATGGAATCCAACGCCGGGTTGAGCCGCGCCATTATCTCAAGGAGGAGCAGACTTCAGGGAAGGAAAAAGAGGAGTAACGGAGCCCCCGCGCCCATTTACATGGAAGCGGTAGAGGAATACAACATAGGCTTGGCCAACGCCATTACCCATGAGAAGGGGAGACTCCAGTGAAAGAAAATGGAGCCCCCGAGCCCCCTCAATTGGAAGCAGCTATGGAATCCAACGCCGGGTTGAGCCGCGCCATTATCTCCTGGAGGGGCAGAGAATGAAGGAACCGAATATCAGCTTGAGTCTCTGCACCCCCTCTAGCCATGGTAACCACCATTAGTTGGACGTGAAGTATAGGAACAGCCATTCTGTTACTTGAACCCATTCCTTCAAAGAGTCCATCCCTTCTCATCCCTCCAAGATTCTATCAAGAAGAGAAAGGGGGAGAAGGAGGTGAGAACCAAAGCCCCTTCCATCTGGAGGGCACAACACGGGCCGGGTCCAGAAGGAAGGAAACAGAGGAGGAAAGACGAACCTCAGAGTGGCCGTCCTCCCTTTCTCCGTTTCGCTCCGTGTGTAGGATTATGACAAAGATGATCTCGCATGATCGTGGATCCCACACTCGGAGCCCCCTCGCGTTTCTAAACCAATCTGAAGCCTGACATTTTTGTTGCAGAACTCCAGAAGGACGAAACAAGGGGTTGCCTAAGATTACGCCATGAGGCCTAACCTAGGCTTAAGATTACGCCATAAAGCCTAAAATTTAGAGGCTAAAGGTCATTTCATGAGGGGAAGATTTGTGAAGAAGGAGAAAAAGAAGCAAGGATTGAAAGGCCATTTCTCGAATATTTCAGAAAAGTTGTTGTGAGTATTCCCTTCCTGAAATACAACTATTTATAGGGACTTCAGGCAAATCCCCACCCTTGGATGAGGCTCAATTTCAAAACCGATGTCAGTAAATCGAGATTAGTGATTCCAAATCTCGGGAAAAAAGGGACTAAGCAGCATGTGAGGAGCAGTTTTTGAGGAGTTAGCTATTATTAGAGGATTAATAGCATGTGGGGAAACCGAACGGTTTTCGAGGAGGTAACTGTTCTTTTCACGAGATTATTTTTTTTCACGACCGTTGTTTTTCAACGAGTGATTAATGCCTTAAATCTAGGAAAAGAAGGGATTAACAGCATGTGAGGAGACCGAACGGTTTTCGAGGGGGCCTACAGAGATTGGCCCGCAAAGCTCAATTTCAACGAGTGATCAACCTGGCCCGTTTCGCCGCAATAGCACTTGCTTCGGCCTGAGTGGCCCGTTCTCTGAGACGGGGCAGGTTGCGGCCCATTTCTTCAGAAGCAGCCAGAGGTTCATCAAGTTGGGCTTCATCTGTAGCAATCGCATTTTCAACAAAGTCTAAACCGGTATGGAGGTCCTCGATCCGAAGTTTGAAGTCGGACCTTTGGATTTGTAGTTCCCGCAGGCGGATGGTTCGCTCATTTAAAATACCGCGAGAGATGTCCATTTCTCGAGAGAGGCTATTCAAAGCCTCTCGAGTGTCGTGAGCCTGGGCGTTCGCGGCCGGTTGACATTGGCGGGCCTCATCAAGTTCATTCAGCAGATCGTCAATGGCACTAAATTGCTGTAGGGTCAATGCCTTCTCCTGGCAAAGATACCTTAGGGCTTCCAAGACTCGCGGGAGGATGTCTGTCTCCAATACCTGAGGACCCAGATGTTCGTGAAGCACCATCTTAGCCTCATCCACAGCAGAAGGAGGAGTTATCTCCAACACCCTCATCAGTCTCTCGAATCTTGTGGGAGGAGGAGGAGGCGGCAGAGGCGCCACAGGATCACGAACCACCAATGCAAAAGGGTGGACAGCTTCCTCAGTTTCTTCATCTTCAATAGGTTGGTCTATCCCTTCAGCCGCGGGAGAATCTGGAAACTCAACTCGCGGCTCACCATGGGCAAGTGGAGCAGATTCAAGCACAGAGCCCTCAGCTTCGACGGTTGTCTCATTTGTTCGCGAGACTTGGGGGGCACCACCACCGTCAGTATCATTTTCCATCTCTGGGGCGACTGTCCCGCCGATAAGACCAGCAGCGTTTGCAGCCACCTCCTCGGTACAAACAGAATCCTGGTCAGGTTCAGAAATGTCAGAGAGCGGGGTTGGATCTAAAGGGAAATGGAAAGCATTGGCCAACAGTGGCTTACCTCTCGAGCTGTCGGGTCAATATCTGGTACTTGGTCTTCAAGAGGAAGAGGCCTCACCTCATTCACCTCTTGGACCTCTAGTGCCGCGAGAATCTCTGTCGTCATCAGTTCCTCATAAGCGGCAGAATCCTCAGAGTGGCTTTCCACACTTTCATGCTCCGAGGAGTCGTCATCAGAGATCGTTATTAGAATGGTAGGACCTTGCAGATGCTCTATAGATGTGGGAGACGGAAGAGGCGCCACGGGGTTAGTTGATGCTTGAACTAGCAAGAGAGTTGGCTTTTCTACAGCGGCTGAGGATCCAGCCTCGCTCAGGCGAGAGGGATCAGTGGTCCTCTGACGGACCTGTCAAAAGATACATAATGAAGACCCTGCCCAGATTCTAAAATTTAAATAAAATAAAACAAGGCCAGAGCTTACCAGCCGCATTGACAGAGGCTCGTCGTCCTCAAAGTCCTCTTCAGCGATTTGGGCGCGACCGCGTTTGCAAGTATGAGCAGCAATTACCTGTACAAAAGAGGAATCACAACTGAGAAAATAGAAGGGGTCTGGAAAGCCAAATGTGCAAACTCAGAATTAGTCTGGGGCAGTTTACCTCAGCAAGGCTCACATCGTAATCGTCAGAGGACTCCCCCTCAGGAGGCTCCTCGGCTACTGCCTTCTGTTTCCCGGCCTGAGTAGAGGCTGCCCTGCTCCGGGTGGTACGCTAAAAATAAAACGAATGTACTTAGCAATAAGGATTGATACTCAAGCCAAGGAAAAGAAATGGTGAGGGAAGTTGGAAACTTACTGATGCCCCATGTTCACGAATCTGTATTCCCGGTTGTGCTTGCCGCGAGGGCCTTTGCGGCTGCGAGGGTAGAACAGGTTGATGTTGCGGAGGAGCAGGAACAGGAGGCGGAGCCTCGCCAGCATAATATTGTTCAAGGATGTCGCTGTCCACGGCAAAGGGATGTTCCAAGTCGCGGAAAAGGATGGCAAAAAGGTCATAGTTATTCATGCCCCAACAGTTCACTGACACTTCTTTCCACCAATCAGCATAGTCATCATCAACATCGTTGAGGGGGTATAGCGCTCTGACCCAAGGGGGAATCACTATCAAAGTAAACTGACTCTGAAAGGGGGCAGACCCAGGCGGAGCTGATCTCCGCCAAGAGGTGTAGTAATTGGCAGAATCAACCAGAGGCCAGGGTACCAACTGGGCCAACCCAAATTGACGAGCAAAGTGATTGGGTGCATAAAGTTCGTAACTTAGTTCATCCGTGGCCAATTGAATGTCAGAGCAAGAAATAGTGCGGCGAAACATCATCATAGCTTCTTCGCGATGACCCGTGCGAGGAAGAAACCCATTTGTCAATATCGCGGGGAATCTTCTATTTACCACCAACTTCACATCCGGCATCTCATCCAGAAGATACAAAAACGAGAAACACTCGGAAAATGCCGGAGATTCATACCTTCCCTCGCGGCAGAGCCACCGGCCCAACAGAACGTCATTTGGAGGCACTGCTGGCACGTCTGGTCGGCGAAAATGGGGGAAATAAGTCTGGAGCCAGAAATCCAGAATCCAGAAGGGGCCTGAGGATTGGACTTCGAATGGATGCATAGCGACTTGATAAAGGGCTCGATAAAGCGAACCCAGAACCGGTTGACCAAGGCCAACGACTGTGCCATTATAAAGAGCAGTGGCCAAAGAGGACCAAGTGCCAGTTGGTTTACCAGCAGAAGTACAGAAAATAAACTTACAGAGCCACCACTCGAGGAAGGCAATTCCCCCGGTTTCGTCATGATGTCCGCGGTAGTAATTTCGCCAAGACGGGAAAGATCTGCTATGAATGCTGCGACCAGTCTGAGTCATCTGCAGCGGGAATTTCTCGTCATCAAATTGGCCTTGAACATACGGTGCCGCGTGGATGGGTAGGCCCGTGATAGCGAGAATATCCAATAAGGAAATACTCATCTGCCCAAAGCGGAAATCAAAAGTGTTGCTGGCGGTGTTCCATAAGCAAAATGCCGCGGCGAGAGGAGCGCGATTAAGGCCGCCGGGAATTTGAAGACACAAGTCAATAGCATCCGCAATGCCTACTGCGCGCCAGCGAGCCAAATCTCGGGCACGAACCTCATTGTACCAGGCTACATCAGGAGGTTGGATTGAGGGCCAGAAACCAATTTTGACTCTATGATGTTTCTGGCCCCAACCTCCAAGATCGGCAGGAGACCGGAGAAGAGCCGGGATGGGACGACGGATGGGAAGCGCATAATAAGCCATAGCATCATCTGGCAAACGATCGCGAGGTGTGGGACCCAGACTCGCTTGACTATAGCCGCCACCAAAGCCCATCAGTCGACTTTTCTCCTCTCCGGTCTGACTTCTACATCGAACACTCATGTTAGTCCGCCAGGTGAATGCGGCTTTCTCAGTGATTTCATCTGCCTGATCGATAACGAATGGTTTCTTAGATGCCATTTCTGGGTTGTGAAGATACTTCTCCATTACACTTTGATTTATAGCTCAGATCTTTTTGGAGATTAGTTTATTAGCTGGGCCAGTGAGTGGCCCTAGTTAATAATTAATGAGCCATTATTCCATCTTGAGAATCGCATCTAAGGCGACAGTGAAGATACTTCTCCATTACACTTTGATTTATAGCTCAGATATTTTTGGAGATTAGTTTATTAGCTGGGCCAGTGAGTGGCCCTAGTTAATAATTAATGAATCATTATTCCATCTTGAGAATCGCATCTAAGGCGATAGTGAAGATATTCCACCTTTTCCTACCATCGCAGGGCCAGCATAGTGGCCTGAAGTTTTTAAATAAAACATGAATAAAACCGATGCGATTTTAGATACTAAAGTTGTAGCAGATACGGTGGTTTCACCTGGTCACACGTCATGATGTCGATAGCCATGATCTAATCATCCTCTTCGACATAAGACTCGCGAAGGATTAAATGACAGCAAACAGTTTGCTATTTTGTATCTTATTTCGCCAAGTACTATAGGCCTTGATCTAGCCAGGAAAGCGGCTTCAACACCTACATTTGACAAAATCAACAGAGAGCCCGCGAATAAGGCAGATACATGTTGCTATACACATGGCGAAGCTACCACCAAGGAAGAGAAGGATACTCATTCGCAATCAAAAGCAGTCTCCTTCCCATGGGGGGCACGCTAAAGTTCTGATCTCCTACAACCTGCCCAAGTTTCGCCAGATCCATGGGGGGCAATAAAGTTGGCAAAGGAAGCATCAGTTCATAACAAAGGCAATCCAGATTGTGGCATTCAAGCTTTATGGCCTATTTAGAGGCCTATATGGAATCAGTCAAGTATTATCAGTCAAGCCAATACAAGTGGCTTTGGAGCAACAACATTATAAGAGTAGTGTTGATTCAAGACCTCTTCAGTCAAGACGAAGACCTTTGACTTCGAGGTCTGGGGGGCAATGTTTGGACCCAAAATGAGCATTTTGGTTTGACAAAGCGTGTCTTGGAGAAATTGAGCCAATATCAGTGGCTCACATATATATTTTCGATAAGTTCAAAAATATATTATTAAGAGGCTAAATAAGGCCTACCAAACATGGAAATGAAAAATCAACTTTAGCACATTTTCCTACTTCGGCTAGGAGAAAGCGAGCTAGACAAGAAATGAGGGATGGCGGACTAACCATCCGAACTCCAAATGAGTTGAAACTTTCCAGATTAATTCTAGACATCCCATTGATCATTTCTTATGAAGAGTTCCAAAGCTCGTTCGGAGTGGAAGACCTTCAAACAAACAGTCCAATTTTCTGCAGAAGCAAAACTTGGAAACTGGACCTGTAAGAGGTCCAGCAGTGTTTTCGGCCCAACCACTATATAAAAAGCTCTGAAAATTTATCAGGATGATCTACACTCATAGTGGAACATTTCTATAAATAGAGGCTACAACATAGAACAATTCACCAATTCATACATGTTAGCCAAATAGCCACCCTCAAGTATAAGGGGTACAAGTAATAGTATAGGGATTTAAGAAAGGTTGTCGAACCCATGAGGATTGGATTCCTTTCACTAGCTAGGGTGTGAACCTAAGGAGAGCTAGAATATACAAGTGTACAATCACAAACCTAAATTTACAAGGAAATCTAGGCTTATGGTGAGTATGTGCATTGTGGTGATAGTGAAATTGTTTTTTGTTTTTGAAGATAGTTTTGAATTGAAAACAATTAGCTCAAATGTAAACTAAATTACTCTAAACTAAAATAGTGATATAATGGATGAAGTTAGGGGTTGGATTGTCTACCACTAACCTCCCTTGCAAATATTGAAGTTCAAATACAAGTGATGCTATTCTAATTTCCCAATTACCCTCTTTGCATCCGGATAAGACTACAAAGGCTTAAACTCCTTTAATGTTATTAATTCCAACCGGATAAGTCTAGAATTAACTACCTAAGAACAATTCCTATTACCGGTTAAGTCTCAATTCATTGTTCCTAGATGCATAAAGCTTTGAGTTTAGATAATCATGCAAGCAAACCAATCCTAGATCTAGGTGATTTTAACTCACAACCTTCACATGCACATAGAGGATGCTATCATGCTATTAATGTTCAAGGTTAACTACTCCCTAAACATTTTTTCATGAGATGACAAACACAACACATTCAAAATAGTTAAGTTTGAATGAATGCATTCACTTCTTGAATTAGCATATGAATATGAAAATCATAAATAACATCAAATGCAAATTAAAACATCAATTCATACAAGATTGGCTAGGGCTTTCAACCCTAGCCCCAACAAAGTACTACTCACTCATAATTACATATACTAACTTCATAATCAAATTAAACACCAAAATATAATCTAGAGTAAAATGGATAGAGTTGGCTTAGTGGTGTGTCGGATGGTCCCCAAGCTCACGTCTTGGTGGTGATGGTGGTGGTGGTGATTCCCTCTCCTTCTTGCTCTTGAAGATTTGATGATAAAAGATAGTGAAGCTTGTAGTATGTATTGTGTGAATAGGTGGACTAGATGGAGAAAATGATGATAGAAAAGAGAGTGGAGAAATGATGTAGTAGTGATGGTGTTAATGGAGGTAGAGGATAAGAAATGGTGGTGGTGATGGAGGAGATAGAGTAGTATGGATAGTATGAGTTTGGATTTTGGGAGGTGGAGATGGAGGTTTTGTGAAGGAGATGAAGAGAGAAAGAAGATGTAATGGATGAAGGAATTGGTCATTTTCTTCTTTGTTGTAGCCTCTATTTATAGGCTACCAAGCAAAACTATTTGGCTTTAAACAAATGATGATGGGTTAGGTTTGAGCATTTAAACATTGATGGAATTTGTTAGGTTTGAATATTTAAACACTAATGGAATTTGTTAGGTTTGAGTCACTTTCTACTCATTTTTCCTTCAATTAATTCTCCACCAAGACTTCAGATTTTTCCCGTGACTTCTTCATATGAAATGATCCACCATGAGTGTAGATCATTGTGTCAAATTTTCAGAATTTATTTTCATGCCATTGGGCCGAAATCGCTGCTGGACTCCTTACAGGTCCAGTTTTCCAGTTTTGCTTCTGCATAAAATTGGGCTGACTGTTTGAAGGCCTTCCACTTCTATTTGGCTCTTGCACTCTTCATAAGAAATGTTTCTTAGGATGTCTAGAATGGATCTGGAAGGTTTCAGCTCATTTGAAGTTCATTTGGTCAGGTGGTCGCTCCTTCTTCCTTGTTTGGCTTGGTTTCTCCTAGCCGGAGTAGGAAAATGTGTAAAGTTGACATTTTTAGTGCATTTCCATTTTTCTCCATCATTTTCTAGCATGATAAGGAAAACATAATAAATATATATAAATAAACACAAGGTTAAGCAAAAGTACAAGATTAGGGAAATAATGAAATTGGATTAGTCAACATTAAATTTGGACTTTAGAACAAGTAATTTCCATGTTTTAGGGGACAAATATGTATATGAATTATGATCCAACAATACATCAAAACATCTCTAAGATGATCTAAGTTCTCTCTAGAGCAAACCTCTCTAAGAGCAACTCCTCTCCTTCTCTTTCTCTTATCGGTGATCACACTCCTAGTCCTAGTCTTCTCGGAAGCCGACTTTCAGTGCCACCAAACCCTCTGTCAACGTACTTCGGTCCTAGTCTCCTCGGGAGCCGATTGTAGTACCACGACCACAACGGTTATGGAACCAGCCAAGCAAGGGTAACGCCCTCGCAAACCAGCCAAGCTAAAGTCACGCTTTAGCAAGTTCTCTCTACTTCCCAGTGGTTCTCGCTCTGCTCGATCTACAACATCGAGTATCGATTGTGATTTTCAAGAAGCTCAGCAAAAGTCCTCACCACGAGGCATAAAGAATCCCACGACGAGGTTTGTGCTCTCCTCGTCTACAGTCGCTCAAAAGAAGTCAGGTCAAGGGACACCCCCGACGACCGCACCCGAACGGTGCTGGCACGCCCGCGCAGAAAAGAGACTGTTGACCAGCTGCAACAAAATTGGAGCCAAACATTTTGGCACGCCCAGTGGGACTACACTAGAGTCTTTTTGCATTTAAGATGAAAATATAAGATATCTATGTCAAAAAAGATAAGGTCAAGAGGGTCATTTGACCCTCCTCGACCCTAGCTGCTACTCCCTTGCTGAGTTAGGGCATGAACTGTGTGAGCCAGTTTACATTATTTTTAGTTTTTATTTTTAGTTTTTATCTTGAGAATAAATAAATAGTTTTGTATTTAATATTATAAAATATTAATGAAAAACCAAATAATAGGTTAAAAAAAAGTAGAGTTGGATGTTCATGAGCCTCAGCACTAACGTGCATCGTAGAATTTTCGACAAATGCTTTCGTCTCTGTTTGGACTGGACCATGCCTCATTGCGCTAACATTCTCTGCAGAGGCCCAATCCATTACACTCAAACTGCGTCGTTTCGATCTGGACTGCCAAGTGTGTACAAAAGTACGTACTCCAAAGTCCAAAGCAAAAGAGCTTCGCTTCGGAGTTTGGACTGTTCGCTTCGCCGGAGCATCACGGCCAGTCTAACTTCAGCCATGGCGGATCCCTACCAGAGATACGCTGCTCCGCCGGAACGAGGTTTTTCACTTTGCCCTATCCCTAATTTCACTGCCACCAATTTTTCACTTTCCCGAACAAAATCACGGTCAATTTCCATATCTCACACTCTCAGAATTACTCCATGAAATCGTTTCTGTATAATGCACAGGGTTTTTATGAACGATTTGTGTCTAGAATTTGATCGATAGTGTATATATTTTGCTAGGTAGTGTAGCAAAGTCCAATTTTCCTGGTTACTTATCATCCGAAGCACCATCGTTGCTTTCGAATCACACTTTTGCCCCTACTGAATTGAGAAGCTATTCTTCGGATTTTCTGCTGAGAGATGTAAGAAGTTAAACTGCTACTTATGGATTGATATAAGTATGTGATTATGGATATGTGTAATAATTGAAGATGTATGTGTGCATGTGTGAAGAATTGTGTTATTTGACTACTGCAGAAATCGTTGGGGTCTGTGCCGTATGGTGTAGATGATAGTAGAGTTCGTTCTGATTCGGGTGTTGGGGTGACAGCAGGGTCTAGCCTATATGATCCTCTGGAAGATACTTATCGAAGCCAGAG
Organism: Rosa rugosa; assembly: GCF_958449725.1. NCBI lineage: Eukaryota > Viridiplantae > Streptophyta > Magnoliopsida > Rosales > Rosaceae > Rosa > Rosa rugosa. The sequence goes on along the minus strand of NC_084822.1, from coordinate 57,803,605 downwards.
ACGGGATATTGCGGTGAGTTACTTTGAGTCTTGTGACATTTTTGTATACATGCCTGCGTGTATTGTAATGTATGAAAGAATTGTGTTGTTCTGTCTGTTTGCAGATGAGGTCAATGACGCCTGGGGTTTATGGTGTAGATGCTGTGAGTGTTAGTGTTCGTGCTGAACCTCGTCTTACTGTAACAGCAGGGGCTGGTTTTCCATCTCCTTTACAAGCTCAGACTTTATTAAACCAAAGACATGAGGTTGGAGCTGGCATTGGCTCAAGTGTTTCTACTGACTTCAGTAGAGAAAGGTCTGTGCCTTCGAGGAGTGGTGATGGTCTCCCAGTCCTGAAAGGGGAATCAAACATTTTGTTTGTGGATGGACTTCCCACTGACTGTACCAGAAGAGAAGTAGGCCGTATCCTTTTGCTTTTCGTGTGTCTATTTTTGCATGCCTGTGAATGTTTCAGGTATGCAACATTTCCAGGATAACTGTTTTTTACTTTGCGGTGGAAATGACTGCCCGAAACCTGCTATTTCATTCCTTTGTTCCAGTCATTTCAAACCTTAACTTATTATGAAGATCTATTTCGTCCATTCATTGGCTTTAAAGAAATCAAAGTAGTTCACAAGGAGCCTAGACGCGTAAGTGCACTCATTTACCTAGTTCTATCAAGTAATTTTGATAGACATCATAAAGGTTTAACACTGAGAGTCCACTAGTAGAGGAAAGCAACTGCACTTGTCATTGCCTTTTAGTGATGCAGAGTTGAGATAAGGCTATGGTTTTGTCCGTGTCAACTAGCAAAAACTTTTTGCTTGGGGAAAATGGTTTTTTGCTGCCATTTGTGTCTTGCTTTTGAATTGCTTCTGATCATAGTTTCCCTGTGTTTGGGTAGCAGAGTGGAGATAAGGCAATGGTTTTATGCTTTGTGGAGTTTGTGGATCCAAAGTGTGCTTTGACTGCTATGGAAGCTCTACAAGGTATCATACATGCAATATCCATGATCTCTCCGCTTAGACCAAAAAAAATTGCATTTGATTACATTACTAAGCATAAGTATGCTGTTCAGTATTTTATTTTCCATTCTGGTCTGAAGTATCTTCGGAAAAATATCTCATGTTTAAATGTTTACTGTATATGTAGCTTTTTTGTAGCCTGTTTGGAAAAATGAGTTGATAAAGCTTTCATTAATTTCTAGCAATTTGAGGAAAAATATATCACTTATCAAGCTCTGAAATGTGGATGTACACAGGTTACAAGTTTGATGACAAGAAACCTGATTCCCTTCCATTGAGGATCCACTTTGCACATTTTCCTTTCCGTCTACCATCTGATTCCGATCAGAAACGAAGTGGAATCCGACACTGACGAAAAAATGACCGGTATGAAATCCCTTGTCTTCGTCCAGAGACGAGCAAATCTTTTCAATACTGAGTCAGTGAATTGTGTAAATCAACAATTAGATGTATATGTAGGTTGTGGCATGATACATGAGCAGCGAGCTCGATACAAAGGATGGCCTTATATTGACTTGGCCCACAGACTTCGAACCACTTAATTGTTGTAGTTTAGGAAAGGATTGCGAAAGCTGGCCGTAGCCTGTCTGATGACGTCTTTATTTGAACTACCTTTTGAATTCTTTATTTGATGTTTAGGGTCTTAATTTCGTATGGATAGAAATGAAAAGGAGCTAATTTCGGGTTTCCATTATAAGATTGCGAGGTTCTTGATGATAGAATGAAAGAGGCAATAATAGTTTTTTATGCATGAACTTGAAGCTTGCAAGCTCTATATTTAAGGTGCAAGGTTCTAGGGTGGAAAAACCAATTTGGAAGATGGCTTAGGTAGTCTGAAGATTGTTGAAAGGGGAAAACGAGCGGTGTTCTTAACTGCCCAGGAAAAACACTTTACGCAGATTGACGCTTGTAGAAGTAAAAAACTAAACAGAATTTTATGAAGAAAAAAATTATTACGCAATTGGTTATAGTTTAAGCTGGACATCAGTGGCTATTCATTGACATACAGTACTATTTCATGTGCAACTGTTGGGCATGGAAAATGCCTCTGACTAAAGGGAACAGATGGACATAATATAATATGAAATATGAAGGTTCCTAGTCTCAAATTGTTGCTCTTTATTCAACTACCACGATTCTTAAACTAACTAGATTTTGACATATTGCATAAGGGAGACGAAGAATGCACGCAATATTAGTTCATAGTCAGAGAGAGTGCCACATTTTCAAACACTAAAGAAAGAGTTCGCATCGTAGTGGCCATTTTAAAACATGATTCATAATGAAGCAAAAGAATATCAATTTCATTCATCTCTTATTTGGTAACTGAAGTATGGATCATAGGTTACAATGTTTGATCTTGATCATGTATAACTTACCCTATAAAGATTACAATCATCCAATTGTGGAAGGGAAGAATATCTATGTTTTACAGAGCCCCTTTACACAAATCACAAATAAGGAGGAATGACTTCTACAACGTTACAACTAATTAGTAAGCAAAAAAGAATAGAAAGAAGCCTAGAGAAAAGAAGTGCCTGCAAGGCCATGATGCAAAAGATTATGAGCAATGGAATCCCTCGCCTTCATTGAGCTTTGTGATCTCAAAGCAACCTCCGGAACCATCTCATCATCCACAAGCTCAAACCTCAGCTCGGGGTCGATTTCCTCATTCCTCAGCTCGCATATGTTGTGCAGCACACAGCAAGCCCCAAGAACCACAGGCAAGTCCTGGAGCTTCACCTCCGTCCTCTTCTGCAAGCACAACCACCTCCCTTTCAACCTCGCAAACGCATCTTTCGACACATTCTGAATCTCCCCAATCTTCTCATTGAACGCATGCTGCGTCCAAGTAAGATGCTGCTGAGTATACGGCACCAGCACCCAGTCCAGCAAAGGGTACCCCGAACCCCCCACAATCCACACACCTTTAAGCAAACCATTCCCGGCCCTCTGATGCAAAGCCGACTTCTCCAGAACCTGATCATCCGGCATTGAACCAGGCCACCCTATACACACATCAGTGAACACCCCTTTCGGATTCACCACACCTTGCACAGTGATGGAGTAGCTAGTCTTCTGGTTCCTCTCTGTATGCCTCTTGTTAAAATAAGCTGCCACACTAATCTTCGGAGCTATGATCGGAATATGAGTGGTGTACATAGACCCTACAACATTAGGTATACCCGAAAACGATTCGAACTCGTCCTTCACCTTCCGCAAAACACCATCCTCCGGCCAATTCAAGTACTTGGGCATCAACACAGTCCTAATCGCTGAGCAGACTTCGAGTACTAGCTTATGACAAGTCGATATCCCTAACCCGAATCGCTTCGAAACGAGCCGGAGCGGGTCGCCGGTAGCTAACCTCCACAAACAGACGGCGACTCTCTGCCGGACCGGAATTGCATTCCGGAGAGTGGTGTCCTCTTTCGCTATAGCCGAATTGAGCTCGTCGCAGATCAAATCGAACGTGGCCTTCCCCATCCGGAAGGCTTTTTTGAAGTCCTCTTCCGGGAAATCGGGTTGGTTACACTCGTCCCACCAGGCCTTGGACCGGTCCTTGACCCAAAGCCTCCGCTGGTGACCCGACCCGCTTCCTCCGGGTTTCGCGCCCTTTTCGGAGGCCGCCGCCGCCGCGGCAGCAACGGCAGCGGTCGCCGCGTTTCTCGACTTCTTGCGCTTCACGGTCTCGGACTCCTCGACGTCCGAGTAGTAGCCCTGCAAATCGGAGTAGTACTCCACCATGGCCTTGGTCTTCGTCGTCTGCTTCTGCTTCTCTTCGGCAAACGACTTGTCGTCATTTGAGGCCCGGTCGAGGTCCTCCTTCTCCTGCTGCTCCAGCAGCGACAGGGTGGTGATGATCCCCTTCAGGTCCTTCATCTTGCCTTGCTTTCCCGGCGGGCCGTCGTCGTCGGCGGCGGCGGCGGCGGTCTTACGACGGCGTTTCTTGGCGGTATCATTGTTCATTTGGTGGTGGAGAGAGGAGTGGAGGAAGGAGTAGATGTAGGAGAGGTCTGGGTCTGGGTCCGGGTTGGGTGTGGGTTTCAATTTCATATAGAAGAAGAAGGGAGCTGAAAAAGCAAAGGGCGAAAGAGAAAGAAAGGTCTTTGGCTTTGAACACTGAAAAAGGATTATATGGATTGTGTGTGTACGCAATGTGAACACGAAGAGTGACAAAGGATTTAGAAATTGTACCTGTTGGGATTGAATAAGCGCGTAAATACAACAGAGTCTTATATAAATACCATCATACCAATTGAATTTATGAAATAAAAAAGAATTGTTCTAGATTACTACTACTATCTTTTCTTTCTCGTGGTGTTCTCGCCTTCTACTATCTTTTTCTTCTTCTCATCCGCATTCGTCTTAATTAAGATGATCGGAACATCATCATATTTGTCTAATTTAAATCTGAGTTTCGTGTATAAGTTAATGCGTTTTTTATACGTACTGATCGTGATTGATAAAAACAAACTTGTCACGCGATATGATGCTCTACTAAAATCTCTTCTAAAATAAATATTTAAATCATTAAAAATTATTCAATCACCATATTATCGTTATTACTTTTAAAAAAACTAGTCTAATATTAACGTAATCAAACCAACCATGAATTTCTTTGCATAGAAGTACATCTTAATCTTAATTTTGAATGTCAATGCATCGTGATCCTATATCAAGAATAACTTTAACATGAAAGGTCTAAATATAATTTTAATATTAACCGAAACTATTTCAAAGCTAGACTAAAACAATTAAAAAATAAATGAAAACAGACCATTCTAAACCTCATAATATTCATGGTAAAGAAAAAGAATTTTTGGTATTTTAGTCTTTCAATGTACACATACGCTGATACGCAATTGTTAGAATTACACTAATGAACTTTTTGCTTTTCTTTCTCTTCGATGACATAATGAGTAAAGTAATAATGTACCAAAAAAAAAAAAAAAAAGAATTAATGAGTAGAGTCCGTTATTAAATGTGTTTAAGATGGGAAGAGTGAATAACGTGCCGCACAATGGTTGACTTGGAGTTATCCCCCAGGTGTGAACACACGGAAATAAACAAGACGTAAACTCAAAAAGGAGGGTACACATGTGAACGCGTTTTATGAAGTGGCTCTAAATGGCGGTGGTAGGTGCGTAGGTGTAAGACGGTGACTTTTGGTTTTTTATTGTTGTTATTTATAATATATCATTATCAGAAATCAAAGCGCGAAGAGATTGTTGGATTGCTCGGCAAGTTTGGAATGTTAAAACTTTTCTATGCAAAGGAGACGCAAACTTCAAACTCCTTTTGACATTTTCGGTGGAAAATGTTGGGCCTCGAGACACACAGAGGTGGCCCAGCATGATATTGTGGGCCCCCGCCGCGACGATCCTTCTGATAGAGGCTAGCGGGTTCACTGGATATCTTGTATCACATGGAGGATTTTGATTTGATAGAGGGTTTTTTTTTTGTTCCTGGGGAACATTGTAGAGAATCCCGTAGGTGCAAGTGTGCAACGCACAGTCGGCTACAGCCCCATGGATACATATGAGGTAGCAAATTCAACAATATACGCTACTTTTGACCTCATCCGTCAGAATGACTAGAGCAAACCCACATACACAAAAAAAAAAAAAAACATGATGAGAGGTAAAGAACACAGCACTATTGCTTGGATTAGAAGTATATTCTTGTTATTGCCGTATTCTCAGTAATCGTGTGGTTTTAGAACCAGCTTACAGATATTGTTCACATTGACAGTCTGAACACTAAAAACGAATTTGTAAGTTGTAGAAGCAGCTCTTCACAAATGACCCTTAATTATAAATAACTAGTCTTATACCCGTGCCATCCCTTCGTTAATCGTTATTGTTGAAAGGAGGAGACACGTGGGAGTTTTCTCATCCGCTTCCTCTATTTTATGTATTTTGTGTTTTTATTTTATCATGTAATGACTAATGAAATTCCTTTTAGATAATTTCATTAGTCATTACAAGCTTTTATTTTTATTTTTAAAAATTTAAAATTTGGTGAAGTCTTTGACACCACACACTTCAAACTTCAACTTATAAAGAGAATAGAGATAAATTGTAAGACTTGTATCCAAAAAGTGATTAACCCGAAGTTTGTATCAAAAACAAAAAAAACCCAAACCCGTTGGTAATATGAACTCATCATCTAGACGGGAAAACGATTTGTTACTCTTCCAGTCAACAGGTCTAAGTTTAGATTGGTTGGCTAAGCAATTTTCATAGAAATCCATAAACAATTCAAATATGCGAAGAATCAACAGCTAGCTTTTATATCATTTGTCTGGTGTTTGGAATGAGCGAAACAAAACGAAAAGTAGGTTTCGAGAAGAAACGCAGCGTTGCGGTCTTGCAATATTGGACAGGTCAACAGAAACAGGCCCGGAACTTTCCCCAAATTACTGATACATTGGATTTTCCCATGCTGCCGAAGCCGCAATGATAAATTAGGCTAGTATGGTCGGTCGAGCTCCATTAAAAAACCGTGTGAATCAACCAAGTCTACAAGTTATGTCCCGAAGCTTTGAAAAGGTAAACCCTGCAGAAGATTATCCAAAGTCCAAACCAATAGATGAGATGCAAGGGACCCTAGACTTGCTTCGAGGATAACTACACATTAAATCTGTCTAATCTAATATTAATCAGAAGAGACTATAGTCAGAGATGGGGGGAAATCTGGAAAGAGCGCGACCCACATTATTCATTGACACAGCTGGAGAACCACAGTCTTTTGCTACTATAATAAAGATTAGATGAGCCGGTCAATGAGATTGATGAAACTGTTTTGAATAATGTGCCTCAATCTCCCCTAGTTTCATGTAAGTGTGGCTAAATGTGGACAGTCTCAGCAGGTATGCAACATACAAAGGCAAATGGCATGCAACTCTCCTGATTCCATAATATTCACAAACCGGTGAAGTATGGCGGAGGTGAGGTCAAGTAAGAGATTTGCCGGCCCATTCTCGCTCTCTTCGTTTTTGCTTTGCTTGCATCCGGTTGAACTTCTCTTTCCCCTTCTCCAAAAGAGGGTCAAGCACAACGTAATCATTTATGTCCTCAGTGCGAGTCATCTGCAGAGTGATTTACCGGAAATTAAGCCAAGAACAAGTATAAATCTAGGAAACAACAAATCTATCTGTTATTTAAAAATAGAACTCTCTCTATTGTTACATTCAGGACATGCATTGTTGCTGATTCAGTATCTCTCTGTAAGTAAGGGAACACAATTAATTAATGCAGGGGCATAATCAAATATGATCTGGAGATGCTTACCTTGCCAGTCTCAGGAGCAAATTTTAACTGAGATTTTTGCCAATCAGATAAATCTTCACCATCGCCACCTCCAGATTCACTATCTGGGGCTGTGGGCTTCACACACAGGGTCTTCTTAAACTTCTCAAGTCTTGCTATTGTCTACAAATCCAGAGAAACAGGGTCATAAACAACTACAAAACAGAAAATATCATAGATATTATAAAAATGAGAAACAAATGATGTCCATGCAGTGTTCCAAATTTCAGACAACAGGGATTGTTAACCTCATCCCCTACCCAATCTTGCTATTTGCTTTTTTCTTACTCATCTACAGATGCAAGGGTTCACTGAACAGTAGAAATATTAGAGGTCATATGCTCTTCAAGCAAACGAGAGAACAGAGGGGACATTATCTATATATGAGGACATAATAAGCTGTACTTTCACATTTAGTAAGCTCTCAATCATGCATTATTCCCATTTTGATCAGTCCTTTGATGAACTGTTTGTGGGTATAATCTCATTTAGCCCTCCAATGACATCCATTACTAACATGTAGATATATCATTTTTAATAGATTAGAGATTGATTCCAGCAGAGGACAAGAAAGTAAAATGGTTAATCACAGAAACAATATATATAAGAGCTAACGTACTTCTTCTTCTCGTCCTTGGTTTCTACGCTTCTTCTGTTTCTGCAATTGTCTTCCTCTTTCAGCTTCACTCAACAGCTGTAAGTCTGTATCAGCATTGGCCAGGCGCTCAGCTTTGGCCTCTGATCCTATCCCTTTTTTCTTCAATGACAGCTTTTCTACCCTTGGTTGGTCATCATCAATGCTTTCAGCCTTGGACCTGACAAGTAGAAATGCTGACACTAATTTGAAAATATTCTAAGACGTTTCAATCTTTGTGATCTATTCTAAAATCAGAGAAAGAACATGCCCTTGGCCCAAAACTTTGCCTTAAGGTCAAACTTTTTTTTTCAACACTGAGGAAACTAATAAAGCCCTTGGCCCAAAAATTTGCCTAAAAGGTCAATTCTTTGAAAATGGACACGCTTAAGAAACAAATAGTCCAGTGTCAAGAAAAATCTTTACCTTGTTGTAGATGTTTCACGCTGCTTTGGGCTAGAGCTCCCTGCATATGCAAATGATAGATTAGGTAAATGGACACAAGTTATTGAGGCAATTAAAAACAGGCATCAATTATAAGACAGACAGTTAATGCAAGACATATTCCATGTGAAGAGGAGATAAACAAAACTTTACAGACTGATATACATTGAGTGAGGACAAATGGGTACCATTCGGCAACTTTGGCTTTGGTGGGAGATCTCCCAACTCTTTCCGTTTCCTGAGTATTTGATGACGCATTCGTGCATCAAAATTGGACTCATTATCATCATCATCATCATTATCACTGTAATTAAGAGAATTATAAAATTTTGATTCGGAGTCTTTTGAGGGGTCTTCTTTCTTTGACTGAAGAGCTTCTCTGACAGATAACTGCATCTGCCTTGTTTTGGGATCCTGCATAAAAAAATATATATATAAAAAAAAAAAGGTAAATCCCACTGATGATCAATTGCTTATTCTGTGATGTGACGAAGACCAGATATTATAACGTTGATAATGTTTACACTAGTAGGTTTTCATATTTAGTAAGGTTGATGAGCATAAAACAGATAATAGAGAAGAACATTTCAAATAAACATAGCAGTTCATAAATTTATAAAAGGATTTTTAAAAGAAAATAAATTCACAAGAACTTCACAATAAACAATTACATGATAATTGTAGAAATTATCCATGGACCTACAAACTAGCAAACTCTCAACAGTTCAATATCAACAGCATCACAAGAGATACCACATAATTACCACTTCGTTAATTGGAACTTCTTCCTTCAAAAGACGAGGATCATCCAATAGATCATGACTGCTCTTTATTTTTGTCTTTACAGTTGCCAATTCTCTCTCCTCCTCTTCAGCTTCTTCTCCAAAGGAAAGCAAGTTCAGCTTTCTGCATTGTCGAACAAAGCCACACATGACATAAGTTACAAGCAGTACAACATCTTTCGAACCAGGTACAAAGAAACACATTAACAGACACACATATGCATGAGTTAAAATAGGCACACAAAGAAGCTTACTTCACAGCTTTCTTCTTTGTATCCTTGTTGTCAGTATCATCTGTGGACTGGACCAAAGAACGTGAAAGCACTCTTGGGACAATATCATCAAAGGGATTCCACAGTACCTAAAACAAGGATTATGAGACGAAAACTCCTAAATCACATATGATACATTAAGAGGCAAACTCAAGACTTACTTAAGAAACATGTTTAGCTACCTCTACTGATAATATCCTCGGCGGCGGGTCCAAAGGCCGGTCCTCCTTGTCGGTTTCAATCTCACCCAACCTCACTAGATTGTATATGGAATCACCAGTCACCTGAAACACATACACAAATGCATCCCTTAGTAACAGCTCCATTGCTTCACTCCTGGCAATGAAATCAATAAAGTCTATCATAATTACCTTTCCGAAAATCGTGTGCTTCTTGTCAAGCCAATCGCACCGGTCCAAGTTCATGAAGAACTGGCTCCCATTGGTATTAGGCTTATTGGCATTTGCACAAGCAACTAAACCTCTATGCTTGAATCTCAGCCGCGAGTGAAACTCGTCGGAGAAAAGACCGCCGTAAATACTCTCGCCGCCTAATTACACAGCTCAGCAAATTCAAAACCCTAAACCTGAAGCAAATCCGAATTACTGCGAATCCAAAAAGAACCGGAAATTTACCTTCGCCGGTGGCGGTGGGGTCGCCGCCCTGAACGAGAAAGCCTTTGATGATGCGGTGGAAGATGGTGTTGTTGTAGTAGCCTTCGAGGCAGAGCTGGACGAAGTTGCGGGCGGCCTTGGGGGCCTCTTTGGGCCAGAGCTCGATGTCGAGAGGCCCATGGGTCGTTTGCAGCACCACCTTGCCCCTAGTCGGTGGTTCTAAGACGTATATCGACGACATCGCGACGGCGTTGCCGGAGATTTAAGTCTCTGAGATTGGGGAATTGATTGCTATCGGTTGGTTTATTTCGTTGGGGAAGAAAGAGTTTGGAATTCGATTGGACAGTGAGAACGACGTCGTTCCGGTTTTTTAGAATTTGGGCCCTGGGCGCGGGTAGCCGCAATTACTATGGTTATTTGTTTAATTACTACGGTTGATTATTGCCGTTTTCTTTTTTTACGTGGATTATCGAAATTGCTCATAATTTTAACTTGATTCTCGCTTTAATTCTTCAATTCTGCTTTAAATTTTAACATTTTCTGTTTAATTCTTTGTCAAATTTGGTAATAAAAGTAGCATCGGCCATTATTACATTCTTGCAATTTTTCTCTCCTATCTCAAGTTTATGTCAATTTTATGCTTCATGCAATATGAATACTTGCACGTTGCAATATAAACCAGTGGCGGACTTAAAAAATTATTTATGCAAGAGCAAATTTAAATCGTAATAACTAATGAAAACTAAAGTTCTTGCCCACCCATTTTAAAGAACTATTTATGCAAAAAACATAAGAAAATAAGGAAAAGTTTTTACGATATTAAACAGGACATGTATGAAATCCTTAAAATCATAGTACTTGTGGTGGGCGTAAAAGTTGCATAATACACATTTAAATGCATAAAATTATCTAGCGTTTCTATATATAACAATGCATATATGATGATGTAGTGGGGGCAGTAGCCCATAGTAGTCATATGCTAGGTCCGCCAATGATATAAACACGAGAGCTTGTTGCACTCTTGGCAATAGGGCAGTGCATACTAAATGGCTAAATGCATATAATTATGGCTACGGCTAAACTAGCTTTATTTGAGATACATTTAGTTGCGATTGTAATTAGATGAAATGAAACATGGAAAATATAATCGAATTACTAATCAAATTTCACCTTTAGTTCATGATTGAGATAGTCTTTGAGCCTAATTTTAAGATTTTACTTGTTTAATCAATCAACTTGTTTTGAATTAAAATTGAGCAAAATTGGTGGTTGCTTCGGAGTTTCAATTAGATGTGGTATCGTTGCTTGATTTATCCCAAAAGGGCCCTTGTAATCTCACCAGATAATATATATGATGTGTGGTCAACTTCGTAAAATCCAAAAAAAAAGGTGAAATCGGAGGCATAGGTTATCATATTTTAGGAAGAGAAGAAAAAGTGACGGTGGTTGCTGATTTCTGAAGCTTTCAGCATTTAAAATGAATGAGAAGTCTGTGACTTCTACTAATTTGTGAAGGAGCTGTCGTAGATTCTCCATTGACTCTCATGTCTATTTTTGACGATTTGACTCTCATGTCTATTTGCAAATCCATAAGATTTGTAAGGATGTTTCTAGTTGGATATGTGAGTTTACTTAGGTAAAGGCTCTTATTGTCTTTTTTTTTTTTTTAAAAAAAGAAGATTTTATTCATTTAATTAATTAAATTTTGTCGAAGCGCAATTGTGCAGAAAATACAATTGTTTTGTTTAATTTGGTCATGGGCTCATGGCATGGCCCGGCCAAAAATAGCTAAATGAAGCCAATGGAGGAGGAGCCATGCTAAAATTTAGCTAGTTACGTCCATTTTCTTACTAAGAGCAACAATGGCGTTCCCGTCTGTTCCACAACCAACGTACACTAACAGAAAGTAACTTTTCTCTATCTTTATCGCGCACGCATCCAACTTTTCCAGACTCGCCGGATTCAGATTTGTCGCGGGCGGTGGTTGTAGCGGAAGCGCGCAGCTACCGGTCCGCTGGCTGAAATCCGCAACCCCGTCGTTCATTCCCATTCAGATGGCCACTCCCAATTCCGCGTATGACGACTGTCCGCCGATCAACGCCACGGCGGTGGCCGTCGACAAGGACAACAAGAACAGCAACTTGGCCGTGCGATGGGCCATTGATCATCTTTCGATCTCGCAACCTTACCTCATTTTAATCCATGTCAGGAAAAGTCATCGTAGGTATCCCATGCATAATTCTAGTGATCTTCAAAATCAATAATATACAAATTGCTGGGCTTGTCATCGTGATTTCTTTTTTTTTCTCTTTTTCTTTTGGGACTTTTTTTTTTGCAGACCACGATGGTGATGGAGGCGATCATGATCCTTACACTGTGTTCATTCCTTTCCGTGGATACTGTGCTCGTAAGGGGGTATGTACCGAAGTTTTCTAGTTATTTATCATCAATAGGCTAAATAATTAGTATAATTTATCTCCTGAAACAATGTTAATGTCCGTTAAGTTTAACATAAATATGGGCGGATGTAACAATTTGGCAGAGATAAATCTTTCTTTTAGATTCATGATAGGGCATGTACCATTTTGGGGATTCACCCTCTAGAAAACCTAAATTCAAGCCGGAAATTAAAATCAACACAGAAATTATAAGCTTAATTGACAAGATAGAATTGATTTTGAATTTCAGGTTCAAATGAAAGAGGTCATCCTTGATGAACATGATGTGGCTAGAGCACTTTTGGATTACATCAACAACAACTACATTAACAATATTGTAGTTGGTGCATCAACGAGGAATGCTCTTACAAGGTTTCATTTCCCTCTCGATCAAAATAAATACCTTCTTTGAGAAGTAATCAAAGTTACATATACCAGTAACTAACCATCTGATGTTAATGACAGGAGGCTCAAAGGTAATACGGATGTTGCGAGCATCTTGACAAAATCTGCGCCAGAGTTTTGTTCGGTATATGTGATACAAAAAGGGAAGATGCTTTCAGTGCGGACGGCTAAGAGGCCTGTGGTTAATACTGCTGCACCACCAAAACAACCGATCGTGCAGGGACTCCCGCCTCATATGCCAGCTGAATTAAGTGGAGGAGAAAATGGAGTTAGGCCTCCAACAAGGGAAAGAACAAGCAGGAATGGTCCAGAGAAAATGGTTGCAATACGCGAGAGGACGAGGAGTGCTCCAACAAATCTGACACTGGATCAGATTGACATTCAAAGCCATGAATCAGGATCAAGGTCTTCAGTAAGTAGTGCTCACAATTCAAATGCTGAAGAAAATGAGTTTTCAGGCCCAATTCATCCATATGGATCACTGGATATGTCTTCCCAAAACTTGGATTTCTGTAGTCCGTCCTGTTCTCCCAGGGACTCATCCAGACAATCTGCAGTAAGTGCATAGTATAAATGTGTATTACATTGTGATTTTCGTATAAAAAAAAGGAAAAAAAAAAACCATCAAGGCCTAATTTTGCTTCCAAGATTATTGTCCAACTGTCACCTGCTCCATTACAGCGGGAGATTGAAGCCGAAATGAGAAGATTGAAGCAGGAATTGAAACAAACAATGGACATGTACAGCTCTGCATGCAAAGAAGCTATCTCAGCCAAAAATAAGGTGCATATATTATACCATATATCACATCTTTTATCATGATAAACAATGTCGAGCAGCTGTACCTTCGTCAGTTACTCCTTCCATTTTGCTATCGACTAAATCAAAATATGATCCTTTAAGTCTATAGTTTCCACTTGATAGTAGTCACTTAAGTTATCTCAAATTCAGAAAAGTTGTAATTAGGGATATATATTATAGAAAGCAATCCATGTTCACTTGCTTACTAGAGGCTTTGTAAAGCTGACAAGGGAAAAGTTGTCGCAGAAAAGATGACATTTTGATGATGCACTGGAGTTTCAAGAAGATACTAAAGCTAACTCTTTCGAATGCAGGCTAAAGAAATTGATCAGTGGAAGCTGGATGAGGCTCGTAAGTTTGAGGAAGCCAGGCTTGCTGAGGAGAATGCTCTTGCCATTGCAGAGATGGAGAAGGCTAAGTGCAAAGCTGCCATTGAAGCAGCTGAGGCAGCACAGAGGATGGCTGAGATGGAAGCTCAGAGAAGAATACAAGCAGAGATGAAGGCAAAGAAAGAGGCAGAAGAGAAGAATCGTGCATTGACTGCTTTGGCACATAATGATGTCCGATATAGAAAGTATACCATAGAAGAAATCGAAGAAGCCACCAAAAACTTTGCAGAATCGATGAAAATTGGTGAAGGTGGATATGGACCTGTTTACAAAGGCAAACTTGACCACACACCAGTTGCCATCAAGGTCTTAAGGCCTGATGCTGCTCAAGGGAGGAAGCAATTCCAACAGGAGGTATGGTATTGGATACAACTTTGCTCAATTTCCATAAACATTCACCTGATGAAGAAGACTAATTAAGATGATAACAGATAGTTGTGCCGATATAAGCCCAAGTAATTCAAATTTAGACCTAAGATTTTGTAACTTACTTATATAATAACTGATGATGAAGCAAACAAATTGCTTGACAGATAGAATACAGGTCCCTTGAAATAGAACAACATGCCAAATGGGTCGATATGTTTGTTGGACACATTTTCCAGTTAATTTGAACCTATTTTGTGACTGATTATTATGATGAATACTTGTCTGTACTCACCTGCAGGTTGAGGTCCTGAGCTGCATTAGGTATCCTAACATGGTCCTCCTACTTGGTGCCTGCCCTGAATACGGATGCCTGGTGTATGAATACATGGACAATGGAAGCTTAGAAGATCGGCTATTGAGAAGAGGTAACACCCCTCCGATTCCATGGAGGAAACGATTCAAAATAGCTGCTGAGATTTCAACAGCACTACTGTTTCTTCACCATACGAAGCCGGAACCCCTTGTGCACCGAGACCTTAAGCCCGCCAACATCCTCTTAGACCATAACTATGTGAGCAAAATTAGTGATGTTGGCCTAGCACGCTTAGTCCCGGCATCAGTTGCTGATGAGGTCACACAATATCACATGACTTCAGCTGCAGGCACATTTTGTTACATAGATCCCGAATACCAGCAAACAGGCATGTTAACAACAAAGTCAGATATATACTCTTTGGGTATAGTGCTACTCCAGATTATCACAGCCAAGCCTGCTATGGGTCTTTCACACCATGTCAAGAGGTCCATTGAGAAAGGAACATTTTCAGATATGCTTGATCCCACGGTGCTGGACTGGCCCGTTGAAGAGGCTCTCGCATTTGCTAATTTGGCTTTGCAGTGCACTGAGCTAAGAAAAAAGGATAGGCCAGATCTTGGTAAAGTTATAGTGCCGGAACTCAACCGATTAAGAGATTTTGGAAAGAATAATGTTGATGCACTTACTAGTCATGGATATAGCAGCACTGCTCATAGCCAAAGTTCACGTCCTTCCAATTCAAGAACATCCATTACAAATAGTCAGGTTAGTAACAAAATAATGCTCCAATTACCATTTTAATGTCTTCACTAGTGACCAGTTGGTCTTTATTCCCTTTGGAAAATACTTGTTATCTTCTCAACTTCATTCTTGAATAAGCAGGATTTAATATATAAGAGTACTTGCGAGGATGGGGTTGAGACAGTGTCCTGACCGTGATTAAGAGCAGTGAAGTTCGGAATCACCTGATGGCAAACAGAACAAAAGGCCAGAAAGCTGCTTACAGAGTTACAGTTAAAGAAAATGAAGAACTGTGTTTATATTTTTTTTTTTGAAAAAAAAAACAGTTCTAGTAGGAAAGTGATATCACAGAAAAACCCTATACTCCCACAAAGAAAATGTAAATTCTCAGGCTTATTTTGCTAATTGATTAACACTGCTCTTTAGTGGTTGTATTAGAAAAGTTTTGCCTGCTTGGTACTTTGTTCATGCTGTGCCTAGACTCCGTCTCCCCTCTGCAGTTGAAGCTTAAGGAGATTGTGTGATGACAAAAAAAGAATGTTGCATGCAAGAATCTATACTTAACTGAACAATGAAGGCCTGAATTATGGTCATACTTACGGCACTAAACTCTATAGGAAAATATTGTTTCTGTGGGATATCCTAATTCAAATAGGAAGCCCACCAAGCGAAGGAAAGTATAAATAAAGAGGCAGCTAGCATAAAGTGCAACACTAAGTTGGGAATTGATCCGCACAAAGGTTGATTATGTTTGCAGAAAGGCATCAGAGAAATATTAGATTGTGAAACAAGCTTTGGTTGGTATTCCTTCTTACATCTTCCATATGAAGTGAGGATAAACATTAGCTTTTTACATATTTAATTGGTAAATTAGTTTAACCATTTAGTAAAATTTAGTACTCCTTTACAGCAACACACCACTTCTCATCACAAGAGAAGCATCTGAATAAACTTTCCAAAGAGCCATACACACACTTGTATAAAACCCATCTAGACCATATAACTTGGTTTTCAGTTTTCAAGGTTATGCCTCATAAGTCAGATGGGTAATTCCAAGGGATTTATGATAGGAAAATGGGTTCCTTGGGTTTTGAAGGCAGGGATTGTAGGGCTGGTAATGTTTGCTGGATTTACATATGGGGATCAAATGGAGGATCCAGAGACTGGTTTACTGTGTATTAGTGATTGTACTACATGTCCAGTCATATGTTCACCACCCCCTGCTCAAGTAGAGTCACATCCACCACCAGCACCATCATACCCACCACCAGCACCATCATCCCCACCACCAGTCCACCACTCGCCACCACCGCCTCTATTTTACTACTATTCCCCGCCACACTCACCGCCACCTCCACCTCCACCATCACCGCCGAAAGAATCACAATCATCTCCATCATCTCCTTCATGGGGTCCTCCCCCGCCGCGTTTTGAATACTTCTACAACATGCCTCCTTCCGGTCCTGTGCTGCCAACAACAGCAGGACTACTGCATAACAATTCCTTTCCCTACTATTACTTTTACGCATCAGGGGCTTCTTCTGTTTCTGCTCATGCGGCCTTGTTTTTTATTATCTTCTTGGTTCAGCTTGTGTTTTCTTTTTGGTGAGCAGTTGTAAGCTGTTAGTTCAGTAGGGATCTAGGTGTTCTATGCTAAAATATGCAGTTGCATTATATTGCACAAGGATTTGTACTTGTTCATTCTGTTTATAAATACCAGCTTTTTGTTAGAACACCAATCTGGTGTTTTTTTATTTTCTTTTGAATTGTTCTTTTCTATTTGTACCTTGATTGAAGGTCAAGTTACGGGCAAAATGATAGATCGATCTTTTATGGGCATTTTCTCTATTTTGAGATATCTATACAAATGTAAAGACGTTCAATTAATCCTTTAGAATGCATCTTTTCATTTGAAAATGCTTCTTCATATCAAGTTATGCAACCGCGTGCAGCTCAGTGGTGTTAGCTCAGTGCCGTGACGAAGTGGTGTTAGCTCAGTGGTTATAGCACCCACTACCTACTGACGAAGTCATGAGTTCGAGTCACCATGGGGTAGGAGTGAAATCATTTGATCCTCTTTTTTTTAAGTAAAAGAAAAAAAAGTTATGCAACCTGCACGTAGCAAGAACTACAGTAACAAAGTCATAAATTGAACTTGTCGGACACACTTTAGACATCCCTGAGCTTACCACAAGGGACATGTGTCCTAATCACACACATTCGTGAAAATAAAAAAGTGACCATCCAAACTCTCCACCGTATAATCTAATTCTCGGAATTTTTACCAAATTATATATAAGTATTATTCATTATAATTATTTTTTGGATGAGCAAATAATTGAGTGACACGCCACGTGATGTTCTACGGTTGAAGGTCTACAATGCCTTTCCCTTAACCAGGGATGTAGTCAAGAATATTCTTTGGAGGGTTGGGCTAATTTTAGCTATACAAAAATTTTGCGAAGAACTTTTTTTTTAGGTTTAGAACCCAGTGGGAGGCTCATCCTCACGCCTTTGTCCAACTCTTCGGAATACTCAAGCCAAGGTCAATCTTTGAACCAAATGTCAAATGATTTTCGACATTGACCTCCATCAAAAGAAGATAGATACTTGCTTAACTGAGGTTGATACGGTCCCACATAAGCTCTTCTAATATTGTAACGCTCATTCAAAGGATACTTGCATATTGGAAGTCGTATTCCTAGATCACGCTCAAGAGAAGTAACATCAACATTTTCTTCTATCTCAATTCTTTCATCACGGAACTCTTCTAGTGGAATAGGTGGAGAAGTGTTTATAGGAACATCATTCACAGAATTCTCAGTCACATTTCTACTCCCGCTCCCAATTTCATTCCACTACCACTTGATGGAGTATCACTTGTAAACCATGAAAGAATATTTTTGTACCGCTTGGGTTTTCAGCGATCCGTCATTTTATTCAATACCTATAATATATATACATACATTTCAATATAACAATTAACAATTGACAAGCAAGATGGAAATCAGTAATGCAAATATGCAAAATTAAATGGCCTAAGCTTAGATATTCTCTCATCAAATGGCCTAAGCAAAACTGTAAAATGAAATCAGTAATGCAAATTAAATGGCTACTAAGCTTAGATATTCTCTCATTGTCCCTCTTATAAGTGGTGTTAGCCAAAAAGTCACCCTCAAGTATAAGGGGTACAAGTAATAGTATAAGGATTTAAGAAAGGTTGTTAAATCCACGACGATTGGATTCCTTTCACTAGCTAGGGTGTGAACCTAAGGAGAGCGAAAATATGTAAATGTACAATTACGTACAAATCTAAATTTACAAGAAAACCTAGGCTCATGGTGAGTATGTGCAAGATGGAGTAGCGATTTGATTTTGGTTTTTGAAGATAGTTTTGAATTGAAAATAACTAGATGCTCAAATGCAAACTAAATTACTCTAAACTAAACTAGAGATCAAATAGATGAAAGTTAGGATTTAAATTATCTACCACTAACCTCCCTTGCAAGTATTGATGTATTTCAATATGAATGATGCTAAATTAATTAACCAATTTCTCTCATTGCATTCCTCTCGTGTATGACAAGGGGCATGCTCCTTTTGTGATATCAAGCAACCCCTCTCGGGTGTAGTATTTAACTACTTAAGTCATGCTTTCAATCCGGTTAGGTATCTAGTGCATTACCCTAAGTGCATAAAGTTTGGAGATAAAGAAATCATGCAAACCAACCAATCTTATCTCTAAGTGATTGTAATTCACAACCCCTACATGCACACCTAGTGTGCTTTCATGTTTTAACATTCAAAGGTTATCAAGCTCTAAACATTATATCATGACATAGCAAACACACATACTCAAATTGGTAAAGTCTAAGCATATGCATTTAACTCTTGAACTAGCATGTAAACATATTAAAGAAAATTGCATCACATAATATTATAACATTAATCCATACAAGATTGGCTAGGACTTTTAACCCAAGCCCTAACAAAGTACCACTCAATCATAATTACATATACTAACTTCATAATCAAATTAAACACCAAAATATAATCTATAGTAAAAATGATAGAGTTGGCTTAGTGGTGTGTTGGATGGTTCCCAAGCTCACGTCTTGGTGGTGATTCCCTCTCCTTCTTGCTTTTGAAGATTTGATGATAAAAGATAGTGAAGCTTGTATTATATATTGTGTGAATAGTTGGAGTAGATGGAGAAAATGATGATAGAAAAAAAAGTGGAGGAATGATGTAGCTAGTAACTAGTGGTGGTGTTAATGGAGGTAGAGGATAAGAAATGGTGGTGATGATGGAGGAGATAGAGTAGTGTGGATGGTATGGGTATTATGGGTTTGGATTTTGGGAGGTGGATATTGAGGTTTTTATGAAGGAGATGAAGAGAGAAAGAAGATGTAATGGGGTGGAATGAGTGATGTCTCTTTCTTGTGAAGAATGGGTGCTTAAATAGATGGAGAGGGATGTGAAAATGGTGTTGAGAAGTCAAGATAGCAATTAAGTTTTTGAATCAAGCAAAGAGGTGGAGTATGAGAGTGGTAATAGATCCCAAAAACAAGGGAAAATAGTATGAGAGTGATAGTGTAAGTTAGAGTAGGAAATGATGAGTGATGGATGGTGATTAAGCCTAAAACATGATAGATATTAAAGTGATGATGATAGTGGACTTTTGGGTAATAGGGAGTGTTTAGTTGAATTGGAACCAAAATGTTTGAAATTTGGTTAAGATAGAATAATGGTGAATGGATGTAATGGATTAGATGTTATGGTACTCATCCTCCTTGCTCCTCCATGAATATGGCCGGAAAATACATGGCACCATTGTGAGTTGTGGTGCGCCACCATTTGTGCCGCCAAAAGTGGTGGTGCATGGAAATTTGGCCAGAATTTCACTTTTTTCTCTTCTTGTCAAGATTTTCTACAAAACATGAAATTGGATTAGTCAACATTAAATTAAAACAAGTAATTTCCATATTTTAGGGCATAAATATGCATATGAATTATTATCCAACAAGTGGCCTATAATTAAATGCCCGGAGGATATCAATCTCATTTCCAATATTAGACATCTACATTGCATTTTCATTTTCGAGGATCAAAACTCAAAAAGCCGGATAAGGTCAGAGAGATGCCTCCTCACCGACCTCACCGACAAACACCAAAAGTCCAAAACAATCAAACATCATCAACAACCCGTTCCCACTGGCCACTACAAATTTCAGATTCTCAGATCAACCAAACCCATCAACATTCAACAACCCATTCCCACTACAAATCTCAGATTCTCATAACTACAAATCTCATATTCTCAAATCAACCAAAAGTCCAAAACATGGGTAATCAGTTATTTACCTGGGATTATGGGATTGAAGGAGTCTCAGAGGAGGTGGCTCAGGTGTGGCCGCGTGGAGCAATGGAGGTGGCTCGGTGGCGGACTGCCAGGACTTGCGACTGGAAGGCGGAAGCAGCTGCGGGACAGTGGGAGAGTCTGAGAGCAGGGCGACTGTCGAGTGTCGGCCTACAGCATTATTGCATTAGTATATTATTTTTTTTGTTATTTGGACTATACCCCTACTTGGCAGATTTTGGCCCAAATTATCCCTTGGGCTACAGTCCAAGTAGCCCTAGTCTTGGCTACGTCCCTACCCTTAACATACAATCAAACTGGTCACCTGATTGTATTTTTAGCTTGTTAACCAAACTAGACGGTTGAAGATTTTTTTTCTTTTCTTGACGCCCTCTTTTCGGATTGATCACAGTATCTCAAAAACTTTCTTGGCTCAATAACCAATCCACTAGGGGCCCGAACAACCAACAAGGCATTTTAGTCCCTCTCCTGATCCCACGTTTATAATTAAGCAATTACACTAAGCAAACTCAGCGTTCAAACATAGGACGTAAGGGTTCCTTATCTTCAACGTTCATGTGGGGAGATCCAGTACATTCACTGAACCACTTGGCCCAGTTCAAGTCTTGTAGATTTAGGAGCATACATGTATCTTCTAAAGTAGGCCCAGCCACACAGTCCAGCCGACGCGGGTAGCCCGGGCCCAATAAACTCAGCTAATCTCATTTACGGTTGATCCAGATCCGAATCGCGGCAACTAAGACGCACCATTGAACTGAAAGCCAAGAAAGCTTAGTGTTACCCTCGCAGATCTGCAATCTGCATTTCCCTCCGATTTCATCATCCCAAAAACCCTAGCGGAGGGTCCGATCCGAATCTCCAACCGAATTCGGAGCTCCAGATGATGGAGTCCGAAAATGCCGCCGAGGACTCCTCGTCCGCCGTGGCCAGCCTCCTCCCTCTGGCCTCCGGCGCTCAGCAGCCTTACGTCTCCGAGCTCCTCTCCTTCACCCTCGATCGCCTCCACAAGGTTCCCTTCTCTCTCTCATTGCTTGTTTTGTCCAATCGAACTCGGTATTCACTTTCGCCTCGGGTCGGGTTTTTTCAGGAACCGGAGCTTCTGCGGGTCGATGCGGAGCGGATACAGCGGCAAATGCAAGAGGTGGCGGTGGGGAATTACCGAGCGTTCATCGCCGCTTCGGACGCGTTGCTGGTGATTCGAGACGAAGTGTCCTCCATTGACAAGCATCTTGAATCTCTGGTAATGATTCTCACTATCTCTCTGGTTTCTTTAGGTTTTTGAGTTTTGTGATGGATTTTGGTGTGGATTTGGGTTTGGTAGATAGGGGAGATCCCAAAGTTGACGAGTGGATGCACTGAGTTTGTTGAATCGGCGGAAGAGATTTTGGAGAAGAGGAAGATGAACCAGACATTGCTAGCGAATCACAGTACATTGCTCGACTTACTTGAAATTCCGCAGCTTATGGATACGTATGTGCTTCAAATGAAATTTACGAATTTTGTTTCGCTACTCTAGATAGTAGAAATCCTTGCTAGGCATTATCAATTTGCATGATTTGGATTTACTTTGCCCAACTGAAAAGTTGTTGATGCATTCATAATCTTAGTGAACTTGGATAGAGTTCTTGTTATGGCTTAGAATCTCTTTTGCTCGTTCTAGTGAGTTGGTTTTTGGTTTCCCTGACTTCAAAATTCATAATCATTAGTGGTGAATTGTTTAGAGCCGAACTGAAGGGTTTCGATTGTGATAGGAGCGTGGTTATTAAGTTCAAATGTTGTATTTTTTTTAACGGCAACTGAGTAATGTATAGGACCAGCCTCATTCACTCCCCTGTTTATGCAGATGTGTGAGGAATGGAAATTTTGATGAAGCTCTTGACTTAGAGACGTTTGTTTGCAAGCTTTCAACCATGCACCCCAAGTGAGTCTTGCTGCGCCCTTATTCTTCTATCAACTTACAGTAATTTGAACTGTCAACTTTGTGAAAGGCCATGAATTGAGCTTTCTTTGTTCTTTTGGCCTTTTTGTTTTTCCCCTTTATTCTATAAGGTTGCCCGTTATACAAGCTCTGGCTGCAGAAGTCAGGCAGACCACCCAATCTCTTCTTTCTCAGCTTCTTCAGAAACTTCGCTCAAACATTCAGGTATTGTGTAATTATAATGCACAACCAGCTATGTAATGTGGTTTGTCTATTACATGGATTGTAGAATTTACTAATAATCTTTGTGTATTGCAGTTACCTGAGTGTCTCCGCATTATTGGATATCTACGTAGAATAGGGGTATTTAGTGAGTATGAAATGCGTCTGCAGGTAAGGATTAGGATTTCTTTGTATTGTTTACATATTTTAATAATCTGGCGCAGAACAGTTGAAATGAGCATCTCGTTGCTTGTATCTAACCAGAATTTTCTGTGTTTTAGTTCCTGAGATGTCGGCAAGCATGGCTTACTGGAATTCTTGAGGATTTGGACAAGAGGAACGCTTATGAGTACCTGAAGGGGATGATTAACTTCCAAAGACAGCATCTATTTGATGTTGTCAATCAATATAGAGCAATATTTTCTGATGATACATCAGGCAATGAAGAAAATCATGATGGCGGTCTTCTGTTCAGTTGGTCTATGCATCAAATTACCTCACTCCTTAAGACTCTGAAGATTATGCTTCCAAAAATAACTGAAGGCGGATCACTGTCGAACATTTTGGAACAATCCATGGTGAGTTTCTTTTGTTATATTTTTGCATTTGGGAATGTAAAGCAATTAAAGGAAATACATACTAGGATATAGTTGGTTTTTTAATGGTCCATGATTTGCAAAAATATCGTCACTCAGTCAACTTCTTCCGTAAATTACATATTGTATATTGAACCAAAGCCTGCAATTGCATGATTAACTTGTGTTTATGCTGCAAAAGATATCCCAATTTTTTTTTTTTTTTCTTTCCATCCAGGAATATAATTTGCTTGAAATTAGATAATGCTACTCTTGCTTGCATCATTCAAAATTAAGAGGAATACTAGAAGCTCTGCTAATTTATTCTAACCTTTTTACTTTTTTGGTTGTCGACAGTATTGTGCTATGGGGCTTGGTTGGGTTGGGCTAGATTTCCGGGGACTGCTACCATCACTTTTTGAAGAGTAAAGACCCTTTTTCTTGATGACTATTTATCTTAAATGAGTAACATACATATTCTGAATATTGAACTTGGTTGCTTTTCAGGGCAGTTCTCAACTTGTTTGCAAAAAATATGAGTACAGCAGTTGAAAATTTTCAGGTGAATGGTGATGAATTTGAATTGCGTTAGTCTGCGAGTTTCAGTTTGCATCAACCAACCTGTTGCCTTTATAACTTTTTCGAGTTTTTGGTAATGAGTTTTGACTTGACGTTTTGCTTTATTCAAGTTGGTCTTGGATTCACATCGTTGGGTCCCATTACCAGCAGTTGGTTTTCCAGCAAATAGTGTTAATGATGAAAGTCTGGATGATGTAACTCCGCCATCTTATCTTATGGAACATCCACCTCTTGCTGTTTTTGTTAATGGTAAGTGTTATATAAGTATTCTGAAGCTAAATATTTTATGAAACTGAGAAATTGCCTTTTTGTGCTCTGATATTTTCATCTTGTATCCAGTGTTGGTTTCAATTTGCCTAAATTAACTTGACTCAACAACAAATTGAACAAAACAGTTACTGTTGGTGTAATATCCTTTATCTGGATACTAAATAAATTATTTCCATGCTTTGTGCAATGAGGGAAGTAAAGCAAGCTTATCCTTCTTCTTTCGGGCATTCATGTACATATCTTCTCTTGGTTTTAGGTGTCTCTGCAGCGATGAATGACCTCCGGCCTTGTGCCCCCATAAGTTTGAAGCACGTGCTTGCTCAAGAGTTAATCAAGGGATTACAGACTGTTGCTGACTCTTTACTGAGGTACAATACAACTAGAATACTGAGAGATAACGAGTCTGGACTTTTTCTCTCACTTTGCCGGGCTTTCATTGAGGTACGATAATTACTAACTTGGACTGCATGTAACCTTTTGCATGTGTAAACATTAACAGCATATGTATCTTCTGAACCTTTTTGTAGATTACTTACCCTCATTGTGCAAATTGCTTTGGCCGCTGCTACCCTGGTGGAGCTGCTTTAGTAATGGATGCAAAGAGTTTATACGATGGGATTGGCCGCCTATTGACAGTCTCTACATCCAGAGGGCTTCCCAAACCTGTTGGTGAGGAAAACAAAGATAAACCTGTTGGGGATGAGAACAAACATGAAAGTGAAAAGAGCATAACTGAGAATGGTGACATGCCCGTGGTTGAAAACGGGGTCACACCTGTTGTTGAACAAACTAATGAGACCAGTGCAGACGAAAGGGAAGAGAACGTTGAGAAAACAGATGAAAAGGAAACGAAAAGCGCGACTTTACAAACAGAGGAAAGACCAAGCGATGTGTGAAGCATCTTTTTATGCAATAGAACACTTTGTAGCATCCCTGTTTAATTGTGTAGGTGAGAGCAATTCACATTTCCTTTTTAATTTCCAACCGGGTCTGATTTTTTTTCCGCTTGTAATTATTTGTTTGAAAGATTGTATCCAAATTTTCAGCTACAGAGTAGAGAAAAAAAGAAACAATTGGATTGTAGAAAAAACGGCAGCAGTTAATAATACTTATATACTGATTTTGTGCAACGCCCTCAATAAGGTGAAGTTTTCGCTTTTATTTGTTCTTTTGATCGTAAATCTACACTGATTTCTATGGGTAGTTCAGGACTGCAGAGAAAGAGAAGCGAAAAACGAAAAGAGTTGGAAAGAAAACCGAAACTTTTACCAGAAAGCGAAAAAGGTGCGAAAAACCGTTAAAGGGAATATTACCGACCGCGTTTCATTTAGGACCAAATCCCAAAACGGTGCGTATTAAGATAGTAATTATAGCGGGTTAAAGTAAATAACCCCCCCCCCCCCCCCCCCCCCAAATCTCGAAGAGACAGAACTAAAACCCTAAAGCGCTCTAAAAACTCAAAAGCCAGATCTCTCAGCTAGTCTGCTGCACCATCAACTTCAAGAGGTAAGATAAAAAAAAATAAATCCAATCAAATTGTCATTGATGATTCTATAGCAGCATTACTTTGTTCAAATTCAGTTTGTTTTGATAGAATTTTCAAGTTGAGATTGATTTCTGATATGAAATATTATCTGTATTATTCCAGCAGAGCCTGGGAGTCTATGGCTTCCAGTATGGAAGAAGCTTCAGCAGGACAACAAGAACAACCTACCCCAAGATTACAGATTTACACCACCTCTGATACTGTCTCTCCCTTCTGGAGAGGTTGGTCTCTTTCTCTCTTGATTTTGATATGTATTATTCGGTTTTGTGTTTAATTTTCTTCTGCATCCCATTTTGTTTTGCAGAGAAGTATGAAAGAGAGGCTAAGAAGTACTGGGATGTCTTTTATAAGCGACATCAAGATAGGGTCTGTGTTTACTGTCACTAGTGATTACTATTCTGTAAAGATAGACCAACTTTTAATTGGTTTTATGTTTCAGAGAATGCTCACTTGCTCATATCCCACACACTTCAGTTGCTTTTGCGATTCGGGCCAATGCTAATTCAATCTTAACTGCTTTTTCTTTCGTCAGTTTTTTAAAGATCGGCACTACTTGGACAAGGAATGGGGCCAATACTTTTCTGTGAGTGAAGAACTGAAGTTGGTTACATACATAGATTCAGTTTTGTTGTTTTTGTATTCACCCAACAATTTTGTGTTTCTAATGGTTATTTTCAACTATCAGGGAGCTGGGCAGAAAGTTGTTTTAGAGGTAAAGTATTTATCTTGGTTTATGTAAGGGAATGATGTATATGTTCCCATCAGGCTGTTATGTACTGGATCATTGATTATTGTTCTCGATATGCAGGTTGGCTGTGGAGCTGGAAACACTATTTTTCCACTGGTTGCGATATATGCAGACATTTTTGTCCATGCTTGTGATTTTTCACCAAATGCTGTTAACTTGGTTAAGGTATAATGATTCCTTGTACATCTTAAAGGATGTTTGATTACATATGTTTGACAGTGTTTTTGTGTTCGACCAATAAAATAGCACAATTAAATAGTAATTCAGTTTATTTAGGTTTTGAAGAGCCATAACAACAATGTATTCTGTTATTATTGCAGAAACATAAAGATTTTACAGAGTCCAGAGTTAATGCGTTCGTTTGTGATTTGACCATTGACGATCTGAGCAAGCAGATATCTCCATCTTCAGTAGATATTGTAACCATGGTAAATGAATTGAAGATGTAGGACATCAATTTTTTCAAGTTTGATTGATAAATGATAATATTAGTTACTAATCAAGCAGCTCGTGTGGTTAAGTTTCACATAATCGCCATTTTGTAATGTTGCTGACTTGTTAAGCAGATTTTTGTGTTATCTGCAGTATCTCCGGAGAAGATGTCTCTGGTAGTGCAGAATATTAGAAAGATTCTCAAGGTATGTGGCAGGAGTACTTCCATCTCTTATACATTGGAAATTTTATAGTCGTATGTTGGGTTAGATTTTGCATTTCTTATGTTCTTAAGTACAGTTGTTATACAAGTAATTCTTTTGATGGTACATTTATATGCCTTTTCATATCTGATGAAATTTGAGCAAATTCTCTCTCTTCCTCAGCCAAATGGTCGTGTGCTATTTCGTGATTATGCTACTGGTGACCTTGCTCAGGTTGATCCCCAAACACTTCTTTCCTATTTGTTTAGTAAGCTCTTGGTTTACATTGATCTTATTCCACAGTTCCAGCATATTGATGTCAAGATTTTCATTCTATGATGTCTTGCTGTCCAATTGACAGGAAAGATTAAATTGCAAGGACCAAAAGATTAGTGAAAACTTTTATGCCAGGGGTGATGGCACTGTAAGTTTTTAGCACATATTCATGCATAAAGCTACTTTTTCTCAATTCACATGATTGATAATGATCCCTTATCATTTTCCAGAGGGCTTTCTACTTCTCTAATGAGTTCTTGACAAGCTTATTTAAAGAAAACAGTTTTGATGTTGAGGAACTTGATCTGTGCTGCAAACAAGTTGAGAACCGGTCGCGGGAGTTGGTGATGAATAGGTAAACAGTCTTACTTCAGTAGATTGTGTTCTGTATGTTGATGTTGGTTGTCCTCTGGAGTTCTAATTCTTGTTGTTGATTCCAGGCGGTGGGTTCAAGCTGTATTCTGCCTTTCAGATGGTACGAACTCCACCACCAACTCAGAAGCTGCAATCAGAATAGACCATCCTGGTCAAGGGAAAATGGAGCTGGATGTTGACAATAACATCTTGAAGAAACCTGTAAACGATTCGGAGGTTGACATGTCCGACGGTGTGGCAGCAGAAATGTTTGGTCTTCCAACTTCGACCGATGGTGATAATGAGGTAGATTTTCTTGTTTTTCACTGAAATAGTCTTAAATTTGCTAAGTGTGTTCAAGGCGTTCTTATCTTTTTGCATTCTTTCCCCTCTTAGGTCATTGAGCTCGAGCTGGGAGGTTGGACTTTCAAAATCAAAGTGCTATCCAAAGAGTACCAACACACCTGCAAATCAACTGGTTTAATGTTATGGGAATCAGCTCGGTTTATGGCTCCTGTTTTAGCAAGAAATCCAGCAATTTTTGCTGGGAAACGGGTGTTGGAGTTGGGGTCTGGCTGTGCAGGCATTTGCTCTATGATTGCTGCTGGATGTGCAGACCTTGTGTTCGCCACTGATGGAGACACAAAAGCACTCGACCTACTGACAGAAAATGTCATGTCAAATCTTAGACCGCCAATTTCGGACAAATTTACTACAAGAATATTAGAGTGGGGAAATGAAGACCATATAGAAGCCATCAAGCAAGTTAACAGTGGAGGATTTGATATCATATTAGGCACAGATGTCACTTACATACCTGAAGCTATTTTGCCCTTGTTTCAAACGGCAAAGGAGTTGATTTCATCTAATAACAAGGATCACCAAGCAGCCCTAATCCTGTGTCATATTTTTCGTCGAGTAGATGAACCTTCCATACTTTCAGCAGCTTCTCGATTTGGTTTCAAGCTAGTCGATAAGTGGCCTGTAGAAATTCTTATTAATCCATCACGAAGCATCATCAAGTCTTGGTTCCTTGAAAACGGTTCAGCGGATGTTTCAAGGGGGCCGCTAAATATTTTGTACTTCCACAAGGAGTGAAGTTCTGGGATTCATTGATCTTATTCTTTCTTCTGTTAGGACAGAAGTATGTCAAGGAAATAGGTTCAGTATTTCATATAATGTCTGTAATTCTTGTTGTACCATTAACTTGTAATCATTTTGCTTGATTGTGAGACTAATATTGGATCTTTCCCCGAATTTATCAAGTTTTGAGAGTAATTGAATCTTTTTTTTTTTTTTTTTTGGTGTAAAGAGTAATTGAATCTTTTACAAACACTATGTTCAGAAATTATAGCATTTATATTCTTGAACCATGCACACTTTGATATTACATCCATTCATGTGTAAATTTTCAAGCCGAATCATTCTGGACCAGACTATAGAATAGAATCGAGCAGGGTTAATAGTTTTCATCAATTTGCGCACATGACAACATAAAGCCTGACGACTTCTCATAGAGCAAAGTGGTATTATTGCTTGGTGGAGCAAAACTGGTGAGCTGAAAAGAGACCGCGGGTGCTTGATTTAAATAGTTAGTTATAAGCAATGACTTTCCACTTTGTAAAAATCCACCTGGGTTCTCTATATATATGAATTAGTATCATTGGGAGAAATATATACACTAACATCAACTCTTAAACAGAAAAATGGGGGCCTAGCTGTCAAGACTGTCATGCCAGAATCAACCACAGCAAGAAAACTACTCTACAAATCAATGAAGTTCCAAATTTGAGGAAAAAGACATTAAATAAAAACGAACCAGGAATAAATCCTTGATATCCCAAAGAAAATGATCAGGCAACTAACTACACCAGCAACACATTCACTTATGGAGTCTAGACAGCCATAATCTCGAGATGCATTATTGAACTAACAATCAAAGAGAGTGACCTTACTGATTTCAAGAGTACGAAGACATTAATCATATTATCATAATTATGATAATAGATATAGGATGCGATTACTAAACCAGAATCGGGTTGAAAAGAAGACGAAGAGAAAAGACCTGGGGCGATCCTAAAGAAGTTGAACATGAGTCTCTCGACTCTCTCCTATTAAGATGTCCAAGTACTAGAATCCTGATGGAGTAGAAACACAGTGACTATTTTTGGATTACAGAAAAATATGAAAGTGTATTTTGGTAAAAATATGTCTCAGATTATTGTAAACGCTAATTTTGGTATGAAGAACTGGTTCCCTCGCCAATAGTCCTTGTTTAAGACTGGCTATAGATAAGGACTACTATAGCACGTCTCATTTTCTATCATCACCTTTTCTTTTGTTAGACTATTTTCTACTCCTTTTTGTATGACCATATGTGATCGATAAACAGAAAGAAATTATGGTGTCATCTATTTCTCTCTCTCTTTTCAACTCTATCGTACTCATTCTTCTGTGGAATAGCGAGTCAAATCTCATCATACCTATGGTGGTGTGGGAGTGTATGGGGTACACGGGTGGTTAAAGCAGTTGTGCAGGGTAGCCCTTCTTTAAACTAGGTCCATTACACTTTTCAGAGCACAAGTAAAGACTAGCTAACTTTTTCTTGATCATTACATGCATGTTGCCTAGATCGAATTGATCAGGTTGGGGTTCATCTTCTCTCTCTTACTCAGCATCCAAAATATATAAACCCAGAAAAGCATAACAAAACAAGAACAATGTTAATTGAATCTTCAAGATGAAGTTGCAAGAATACACTCATATGAAAAGTTCTTAAAATAACTAATTGAGCAATTTGAATACAATGATAAGAGCTATAATGGAGTTGAGATCTTCAAGATATTACACATGTTTTCTGTTCATATTAAACCAAACGAAAAGTATCAAAATTCTCTCTAATTTTTCAGCTCTCAATACCGATCCTTAGTTCTTTTTCCATATCTTGATCAAGGCTTTTACAACTTCCTAGCAAGCTTTTATTAGCAAGAACTCCAAAATTAACTCTTCATATCATGAAGACCCTTCAGCATCCAGCAGCCTGTGTTACCACTCCCCAACATGCATCAATCTCTAATCATCCGCAAATGAAATGAGCCAGCAATCTGCTAGACTGCTAGAACATATGGTCATACTTGATTAACAAAATCAGCGCAAAAAAAAACAAAAAAAACACTTGACAATGGACTTGACTGCGTAATTGGAAAAACTCTAGATTGAATTCTCTGCATACGATTCCAATACCAGAAAGCCATATCGAATACCCACATCTAAAGAATTTTTTTCTTTGAAAATAACGAAATAAAACCCTAACCCTAATCCCTAATCAGGAATCAGGAATCCAGACAGTTTAGGACCACTGGGTTATAAATCTCACTGACGACGACAGGAACATTCAAAGATGCAGTCATAGATGCTCACATCATGCAAATTGTAGATAAGAAACACAATATCAATCAAACAAAAACGATTCTGAAACAGGACTGAAGAGAGAGAGAGAGAGAGAGAGAGAGATGGGGTGACAGATAGAGAGTGAGCACGCAAAGCTTCAAGCATGAAACACAGCATGCAAGAAAACGCCATGTGTGCTCACTCTCTTCTGTCACCTTCTTTACCCTTAATCAAAACCGCCTTCTGATCAAATATTGCAGGAGATCGATGGAGGCTGCTCGGTCATATTACCCAGAACCCTAAAATATTTGTTTTCCCCCAATCCCACAACTAGGCTAACTAGTGTTGTATGAAAGTGGAACACTGCTTGGCTCTGAGCCTTTGATGTGCGAAAACATGAGGAGGAGGTGGGGCTTTATATAGAAGGAGAAAGAGAGACGCATCACGTAGGGAATCAATGTGGGTTTATCTTCAATTGGGCATTCTGTATTATTTTAATACCATTTTACACAAAGAGATCAAAAGAAAACAAGAGCCCTACTCTAGAAACGACTTTATCCCTTTATCTCTTCCAGCGGCCCATACGTATTCAAACCCCAACCACATACATTTATTCATTCATGTTACTCTCACCGATCGATGCATCTTGTAATTTTAAATCCCTGACCTTCCAATCCTTGCTCGACCTCCTTTATTTTGATACCAGTCCGTCCTCTCAAACCCTATCTCTTCCTTCAATTCCTTGGCCTGGTCCATGGTCAATAATAAAATATTTGGAGATTCTGGAGGGATCGATGTGTTTTTTTTGTGGCATTCATGTCAGGAGAACTTAATTGCATTGTGGTTTTAGTTAAGGACTTTTGCAGTGCTTCTTTCCATTTGATTCTTTCCATAGTGCCTCTTTTGTGAATAACAAATACAATTACACATGTAGGAAACATCAAATGCAGCATTAGAGTCTCGTTCTGCAAAATGGAGTCATTCATACATCAATTTTTATGAGTTTTTCAATGACTCAGAAATTAACATTCATTTCCTGACATGCATTTGAAAATGAACAAGATTTGTTTGACAAAAAATAAATAAAAAATAACAAGATATCCTCAAGATTTTTTATTACTACTCACGATTAATATGAGAGAAATTTTATATACACATTCTTATCCATTTTTTTCTTTGTTAACAAAGTAATAGAGATTCATTAAATTCTAAGGCCAGAACGGCACTGACAAATAATCTATATATGCTTGTACCTTACATCAATAGTCAAGTAGGCAAGGAAAAAAATATACCATCCACTCGTACATTCTCGATCAAATATTCAAGAGCCTACACAACTACAAATCTCAGCTTACACTAAGAAAATTACCTTGAATCTCCCTTTGTCAATGCACACAATTGTGGTACTCCACGAGGTTCATTAACTTGGTGTAAAAAGAAACCATAATAGTATAGACTTATGCTCACTAAAAAACTAGCAAGCCTAGAACCTACAAGCAACATAGGTGCACAAATGTGCATAACTTTCTCTAGAAAAAAGAAGAAGGAATTATTGAAAATAACACTAAGTAAAATAAAAACTTTAAAATACAGCCCAACATGACCCAATGGAGAGTACCAGCCCAAGACCAAGGCCCAACAAGGCTAACTTGGCCCAAGCCATCCCACCACCTGCAACACGAAGTACGACACCGTGACCCTCGTCGCCACCATTCTAAAAACCTCAGCACCTCCCTTACGACGCCACCACCCAAAGTCGCACCATCGATCAAAAAAACCCAACTAAAGTTGGTTTATCAACGCCGAAGCTATCCTCAAGGAGTAGACACCGCCGCCGCCGTTCCATAAATCATGTACCCCAATCGCCCTTACAGTTAGCAAAATCGAATGCGTTGACCAACCACTGCCAGTCGTTCCCCCCTGCATTCAGCAAACCAAAAAAGCCACAGACAAGGCCTGGAAACATTACATGTCCGGCATCAGCGCCACAAATCAGTGTAGCCCAAGGCCACATTGACGTAGGCAACCGCTGGACAAGCTCTTGCTTGATAAACCAGAAGGAAGCGGTTAGGGTCGAAAAAGACTATGCAGCTAAGAAGAGTGTACTTAGGTGTAATCTTCCCTATCTACTTCATACACACCCCTTAAATTTTTTTTATTCAAATTTCTCCTAAATTTCCTCTTACACTCCTCTACTAATTAAAAAATAAAAAATTTGGGCTTTAGTTTTCTCTCAAACTATGCCTCCAAACTGTTATTCTTGCTCTCCAAATTGACCTCTCTAAGAAATTCGAGTAGTTCATACATATTGTGGTTATCTACCATTGATGTTCAAGGTTATTCACTTTCACAATTTTTTGTACATGGAAAGTTTCAAGGCTTACTAAAATGTCAATTATTATGGTTCTCTCTTTCTGTGATTCATGACCCTATGGATTCTTGGAAAAATGAAATTGTCTGCAACAAATCAAGTATCAACAAGATTTTTTTTTTTTTACAAAAAAAAAATTAACAAGGATGGTGGGGGAGAATAAGAATGTGATTCTTATTGGATTATGACTTCTGAGTTTTAGCCTATCTACCCCACTTCAGCTTCGTCATCTCATCCTCCCTATGTATCAATGTTCATCAAATTCATAGAAAGAAAAAAAAATATCCTTGATGTGAAGATATGGGAATTGCTCCCTCAATTTAAGTTGTTTTATTTATTTATTTTTTT
This sequence comes from Rosa rugosa, assembly GCF_958449725.1. NCBI lineage: Eukaryota > Viridiplantae > Streptophyta > Magnoliopsida > Rosales > Rosaceae > Rosa > Rosa rugosa. The sequence continues at coordinate 57,769,470 of NC_084822.1, read as the reverse complement.
TAAAAAAAAATTCATAAGAAAAGGAATTTGGAATTATGAAAAGTTAAAAAAAAAATTGAGAGTTTTGAGATGTTGTATTAAGAATATTGGGGTGTGTATATATAATTTCTCTTAATATGAAGGAAAAGATTTGACTGATGAATAAAAAAAAGTATAAAACAATCCCTCATGGGCAGGAGGCCTCTAGGGTTTCAATTAATATGAAAAGTTTCTTTTTTTTGAATCTTACATTTGCGGAAAATGGAAATATATATATATATATATATATATATATATATATATTCTTGGAAAATAAGGAGTTCAAGTATTTTGTTATTTATTCTAAATAAAAAAAAAAGGATTTTGTTATTTTGGGAGCAATGAAAAAATTTTACATTTAGAAACTGACTTAGTCAACTTATTAGAGATGTTCTTTTATATATATACTAGCAATGTGCCCGTGTTTCTCACGGTAATTTGGTTATTTTTTTAAGTTTTACATTTTTGTCTATTTATATTTTATTGACTTAATTTGATCATTATGTTATGAAATAGTATTATGGGCACTGCAAAATTTGGTGAAGCCCTTTGACACCAAAAGAGAGCATATATATATATATCACATGATCGATCATACTAATAAACCAATTTGAAATGACAAATTAATCTGGATTACAAGTTTCGAAAATTTGATCGTTCAAATTATAGGTTTCTATACTAGATTATGTGTTAAAAATGAGTCATGTTGGAAATCATTAAGGTACTTAATTTTGACCAAATATACGAAAGAACCAAATTTCTTTAATATGAATCATTTATTGATATAAAGATATTTATGATTATCAATCCCTAATTGATTTCGAACTTGGCTCTCTTTTGCAAACATGATCTACTT